>NC_134691.1:287641836-287941836 GCF_050947455.1 Rhinoderma darwinii
AATCTATGCTGGGTTATATTTCCACTGCAGGGATTTGTCTGGCTTGTAAATGTTGTCTAGGCGCCTGTCAGCTACATGTTTTGAGCAGTGTATAGTCAACAAGGAGTTGAAGAACTTGCATAGCATGAATTTCCGCTGAACACCCCAGCATGCGGTTAATCACTCTTGGTTCATAATAGAATATAAAGTCAAATTCACATTTTTGAAGATCGTAGGTAACAAAGTAAACATTAAACACGCCATTTATCCTAAGTAACAATAGTGCTCTCCCTTTCTTTACATCCGAAACAAAATTCTTTTAGAAATAGTGTTGTGCCCAAGGATCAGAATATAGGCCGCCTACAGGTCTTTGAACTTCTTCTATAAACATATAATTATTTCTTTTCTGTATAATGCTCCATTGCTTGATATAACCCCAATGACAGGTCATTCTCCGACATTCAATTTATTGCTTGGTTATCCTCGGAGATTTTATATCACCATTAATGTTTCCTTTTAAAAACTTAAGCGTACATTAAATTCTCGTAGAAGGTTTCCTTGTGTTTTCCTTGGAAAACCACTTTCTGCGGTATTTCATATTATACAAATCCCTCCACACTCCCCCCTACTCTTTTAATACCTTGGGCACTTGGGTACGTACAATGTTTCATCTGAAAAGACCCTTCCATCCGTTGTAAAATATTTTTCTTACTATTTGTCGACGGGATTACCTATTACCCTTAGGCATCCATACGATCGAAATTGAAATAAAATGTCTAACAAAAAAGCCTTGCTACAATTAAATCCAATTGTAGACCTGGCAGCGGTGGAGAAGCAAACCACTAGTCAAAACACAGGCTTTTCTGTGTCTTATAGGTTCGGATTGATTCTTGGTTCATTTTACTTTTCAGAAAAAAAGGTTCCATGAGGCAAAGTACATACTGTCATTTAAAAAGCCATATATAATGAAATCCAGGCATGTCACTAGATTTAAATGTACTTTAAATCCATAGGCTACAGGTATATACATTAAATTGGTCATTAGTATATGTGAGTTTCCTCTTACATTTTGCTAGGAAATAACTGGACATTTTTGTTCTGTTCTGCTCAGATGTAGATTAGTACATTATTTCTCAAATACAGTAAATGTTGGGGTAATCCACAGAAATGAACACACTGAGATATAAGGTTAATAACAATGTACATGTGAATATGGTGGCAAAGCAGAAAACCATATCCTAGAGTTTTTAAGGACTTCTACCTACCACGTTATGGTAGGTACCTTACTGTGGCTGGTAATAAAGCAGAAAAAGGAACCGCTTTTTTTCCCCCCAGAAACAGTGGTACATCAGTCCATGGGCTGTATCAGGTTTTGCATATTCACGTAAATGGCGATAAACTGCAATATGAAATTCAGCCTATGAACAGGTGTAGTAGCGCTGCTTCTGGAGAAAAATGCAGAGACATTTTTCTAATTCTTTACAACATATTGTAGAAAGGCTTCTTATCTACATTATTATTATTATTATTATTATTATTATTATTATTATTATTATTATTATTATTTGTATCTATTATTCATGTGAATAATTTCAGCCATTATTATAAACAAAACTTTTATAAAATAAAAAAAAATTCTCTCCAAAAGATGAGATTTGTTCTGTTCTGCCACCATTGGGCTACCATTAAAATTTTAAGACTACGAAACAAAACTTTTATCTACTGTCCAAGGTGCTGAAATTTGGGGGAGGGGCATGAAAATAAGGATTATCCATTGGGATATCCGTTAGCGTAACTTCGTCAACCTTTCACCATTCTACATAGAACCTATGAATATTTGTACCATAAAATTCTAATTAATTCTACAAGTTCCTGATTTACTATAAAGCTTCGATCTCCAACCTGTAGCTTTACAGCTGATGTGAAACTACAAGTCCCAGAATGCTCTGAAAGCCGCAAGCTAGAGCGCCACATCAAAAACATAAAATGATAGCGGTGCTCTAATATACATACGTGTGCCCTCATAACAGCCGAGAGTTCTTTGTGGTTATTTATAGGAAACTTTATTTTCTATTTTAACTTTTAGCTTGTAATACTGATCAGAGAGCGCTATTTTGATAACGTAAATTCCTAAAAACATCTGGACCATGCTATTATCTGTATAAGGTTTGCTAGACATGTTTGTTACAGTCCTCAAAATATGACCTTTCTTGAGGTAATCCTCGGTTCATTGTGTTGTGTAGACTTTTTCATAAACAAGAAGCAGATGCTCAGGCTAAGGAACCTGAGAAGATCATGAAGCTCTAGGAAATATTCTACAAAGCTGTTGCATGCATTATCTTCAGTTTAGATGTAAACCATTTTAAGTGACTATAACACTAGACGAATATTGAATCCCCTTTTTTTAATCTTTGGTTCTATTTTTATGCAGCAAAAAGTACTGTAAAGGCCTCCACAGTCAACCTCGTCTCCCGATCACACAGTTTTATCCTCCGGAGATTGACAAGCTAGTGGTCAAAGTGAGCAGGGAATCCATCATATTAGCTAGACTAGTGATTGTTTTCAATACGGAGGAACCCCTACTCACATTCCTGCATCAAACAAGCTTGGTGTAAGAGTGGGTTAAGCAGCCGATAATTCTTACTCGGTGCAATATTTTGGCTGGTATCTTGAAGCAGACTAAAATCAGTTAGCCTTCCCTACTGTCAAAGTGACAGGTCTTGCTGCTGCCACCCAATGAACTTAAAGGGATCCTGTCATCAACATTTTACCTATTAAACTCGCCTGACCCCTCAATGGCAACAGCTGTCCAGAGTTCGTTCCTGTTCTCTTCTTTCCTGAAGTCCTCCTCTGTCGGTAAATGTAGTCGTTTAAACTCTTCCCGCCTTTTATGGTAATTAGTTTTCCCTCTGGGACGCAGCTTCTTAACCCCGCCTACCGCCACCTCCTGTCCGGCCCTGACTGGCTAAGGAGCTGTCAATCAAAAACAAGGAGGCGGAGCCAACTCTGAGACGCTGGAGGAATGAAAAGCTGACTCTTTTCAGATGAAGATTTGACTCTTTTCTGCTCATTTGCATACGGCGTGGGACCACTGAAAAACTGAATACTAAAGTTACAGAGCTTACTTAGAACATATTTATAGCTTAGATGACAATGATTTTTCACCCACTTTCACCAGGTATTGCTGGCTTTATAGCTAAAATGCTGGTGACAGGTTCCCTTTAAGGATTTCTGTGAAGCTTGGTTGGCAAACTCTGAGCTAAACAGACCTGAGAATACTTGGTAGAACATCCATTCTAAAGTTAGTCATTGGGCACAACTCTCCACCAGTTAATGTCCAAAGTGATCCCCATGGATTCCTTGTAAAGCTAAAAATGTAAGGCTGAGCAACAGCAAGTGACAGTTTAAAGGGAACCTGTCACCAGCATATCACCTATTAAACCAGCAATACCTGATGGAAGTGGGTGAAATGTTTTTTTTTATATACAGTATAACCTATAATTATCTTCTAAGTCAGCTTTGTACCTTTAGTATTAAGTTTTTAGTGTTCCTGCACTGTATGCTAATGAGCAGAAAATAGGCATATCTTCATTCCTCAAGCCTTTACGAGTTATCCTCGCCTCCTTACTTTTGATTGACAGCTCCTCGCCTTCCCCCAGCAAACACGAAATCCCACGTGTGCTTAGACAAGATTTTGGCATTCAGGCCAGCCAGTTTTCGGCGGTGTGTGGGCATAAGAAGAGGAACGAATGAGACCTTACGGATTATTACCATAAAAGGCGCAAAATGTTTGCAGACCATTATCTACGGTCGGAGGAGGAGTTTAGGAGAGGGGATAACGGCAATAAAATTTTGACAGCAGCAGCCAGCGAGGGGGGAATAGAGTTAAATTGGTGAAATGCTGGTGACAGGCTCCCTTTAAAGAGTCACTAAATGTTTGACAAAATTCTGACATGTCATAGTGAGATGTCAAAATTTTTGATTGGTGGGGGTCCGTGCACTCAGAACCCCACCAATCGCTAAAATGAAGCAGCAGAAGCACTGGTGTGAGCACTCAGCTGCTTTGTTTCTGCTTGGCTTTTTCCGGAAAGCCGATGTATCGGAGTACGACCTCATAGAATTTCTATTGAGTCCGAACACCGATACATTGATCTCCCGAAAAAGCCGAACAGACCTGAAGTGGATGAGCACTTACACAAGTGCTTCTGCTGCTTCATTTTAGCGATTGGTGGGGGTCTCAGTGCTCGGACCCCCACCAATCCAAACTTCTGACATGTAACTATGACATGTCAGAAGCTTGTCAAACGTTTAGTTACCCTTTAAGATGTGTTTGCCACTCCATACCATATGAGCATTTTCTCATAAATCCAACAAGTGTTTATTAGGGTATGTTCACACGGCCTATTTTCAGCCGTTTTTCGGGCCGTAAACGCCCAAAAAAATGACTGAAAATACGGGGCTGAACGCCTCCAAACATCTGCCTATTGATTTAAATGAGAAAAACAGCGTTCCGTACCCACGGGGCGTTTTTTTATCTGCCCGTTTAGAAAAATGGCACGTAAAAAAGAAGTGCATGTCACGTTTTTCATTAACTCAATAGAGAAACAGCTGCAAAAATGGGCGTAAAAAAAACCCAGCTAAAAACACAAGTTGCTTAAAAAACAGCTGAAAATCAGAGGCTGTTTTCCCTTGAAAACAGCTCCGTATTTCCAGCCGTTTTTTGTTAGGCGTGTGCACATAGCCTTAAAAAGCTGTTGTCCAAGGTTTTTGCTCATCTACATCTACGTTATCAGATAATGTTTATTTTGTAAAAAATTTATGTAATGTTAAAATATCATGTACACAATAAAATATAGATCTATAATAACAAAAGAGAGGAGAGTGCTGTCCTTGACCCAGATCAGTGTTGATCAATAGATTTTCACAAAACTGGAATACTACTCCGGAGAAAAAATGGACCAGCAGAAAATGAGTTAAAAACAAACTAATATTCAGATAATCTTTTATCGGCCAAAATGAGAACACGGCTAATGTCTGAGGACATGTCACGTGAAAGTAACCACTCCTCAGCACTTACCAAGCTGATGGGTTCCATCAAGGAAATTAATCACACAAAGACAGACATTTCTGCAGGTCTGAAAATTTGTGTCCTGAAGATTTATGTGAGAGGTCCAAAGGGGACAACATTTAGTAATTGGCAACATGAGTTACAACAGAAAAGTGAAGCAGAAAGGGAGGAAGAAAGGGACCGAAGTCTCCAGTTTAAAATGCTTTTGGCAGAATTCCAGCTACGAGCCCAGAACAAGGCTGACATTTAGCCCATGTGAGCAGCCATGTCTGTCACTAAGGTCAAAGATTCCTGGTGTATGATAGATCTTTGCTGGATTTGGCACACAGAATTTTACACCTCCCCCTATGACCACCCTATAATCCCTAACAATATGCCAACAGGTTCTGGGTTAACGATGGTGCCAACAAACACATTGGGTTTACTGCTCACCATTAACAGCTGCCTGCAGGGTACTAAAAGTATAGAAGGTTCTTGTAATGATTTAAAAAAAACTGAAAAATGTGTAGGATGCTGCTGAAGAGCTTGCAGGTTAAGGTAAAATACTTGCAAAATGCGATTTGCCCGTTGATCATCCTAATCGTTTATGTATATCAGTACATGGAAAGTGTTACCTTTTTTGTTATATTTCAAAACACATTTATGTTTGAGAATGTGTCCTATAGGGCACAACAATTGCTGGACCTCAGAGAAGTTTGCTGTCCATGTAGAGTATCAGTCTATGACCATGGTCAATATACTGTAGTTGTTGGTGGAAAGTTTGGAACTTATAAGTTAAGGGCTCCATGAAGATTCTAGGTCACTGTAAAATCGCACCGTTACCTTCAATGTTTGACTAAGGGGAAAAAAGTTCAGACGGCTTGCCATGAAGGTACGAATTCCAACCAAGTTGGAAGGTTGTGCATGGTTAATGATAATGCAACAATTTATCAGCAACTTGCGTGTGATTTAATCTCATCATGGAGACCAAACCTAAAGCCTTATTCACACCAACAGACAGGTGCATAAAAATTAATGTATTTCTATGGGGCTATTTACGAAAGCCGATTTTTTTTAACGGGCCGTGTGTACGGCCAGTGAACAAAATAGGACATACACTATTTTTGCCCGTTTTCACAGATCCCTCAATATAAAGGATCTGTTAAAACGGTGCAAATTAGCTGTGAAAAATGGCAATTTTTCATCGCCGATTTGGTAAACGTTCGTGTGAATATGGCTTTAAGGTCGTGGAAGTGCTACTTTGGAGTAGTTAGGATAAAATATAAACATACATTTACAACATCTGATGATTTAAGGGCATGCTCTTAACCATTTACGTCTCCAGCTCAAAACAAATTTGCCACGGTGGATGGCAGACATGGGGCAAGGAGTTTTAGAGGACAAAATAAATTTTTCTTATTTTGATAAACTAAGATGGTTTAACCCCTTCCCGCTCCTTGACGTACTATTACGTCATGGCAGCTCTATCGTTCGCGCTCCATGCCGTAATAGTACGTCTTGCAGTTAGAACAGCGGTGCGCGCGCCCGGCGCGTTCATGCGCTGTGATAGCTGCTGTTTCTGACAGCAGGCTATCACGGCATAATGGGACGGGACCATTTACTATGGTCCCGCCTCGCCGATCGCCGCTATTGGCTAGTCAGTGAGTAACTAGCCAATAGCAGCGATCGGTCTCATTCAGCACAGCAGTGCTCGAGCCCGGCGTTCCTGAGCTGTGATAGCTGCTGTTTCTGACAGCATGCTATCACAGCATAATGGGCCGGGACCATTTACTATGGTCCCGCCTCGCCGATCGCCGCTATTGGCTAGTCAGTGAGTAACTAGCCAATAGCAGCGATCATTCTCGTCACTTCCTCTCTCTGACCTCACATCCTGCTGCAACCGCCCTGAACGCCCTGTTGGAGTTAGCGAGGCGTTGAGATCGGTTGTGAGCAGAGAGTCAGAGAGAAAAGAAGTGAAAAAAAGTGAAAAAAAGTTTCTAAAACAACGTTTTTTTTGCTTCCCACCACCCCATCCACTACCCACTCCTGTTCCCTTCCTCTTTGAGTTCTACCCACGTTTTTTGGTCAGTGATCTCCTATCACTGACCACTTTTCAGTCTTCAGGACCACATTTCTTGGTCCCTGGGGATTTTTTTTTCATTTTTTTCTATATAAAACATAAAACAAAAAAAAAAATATAAAAAGAAAAAAAAGAAACAAAAAAAAATAGTTAGTTTAGCCAATTTTGAAAATTTAACTGGTTAGTTTAGTATTAGGGTTAGTTAGTGTCAGGGAACCGTCAAAAAGCGTAGTTAGGTATAGTGTCAGGGAATTTAGCGTCAGGAATCGGTCACCGTAGATAGGCTTAGCGTTAGGGATCCATCACCGTAGTTAGGTTTAGCGTCAGGGAAGCTCGGAATAATTAGATAGGTTTAGTGTCAGGCACCCGTCACCGTAGTTAGGTTTAGTGTCAGGGAAGCTTGAAATAATCTAGATAGGTTTAGTGTCAGGGAATCGTCGCCGTAGTTAGGTTTAGCGTTAGGGAAGTCCACATAAAATTTAGTTAGGTTTAGTGTTAGGAACCCTCGCCCTAGTTAGCTTTAGTGTCAGGGAAGTCCACTTGCTCTCTAAAAACAAAACACACATTTGTGCTAGTTGTGCTATCCTATTGCTCCCAGTTAGGGATTTATTTTTTTGCAGTATATAAATTTTGTCTTCGCACAACAAGCATGTCCCAACGGACATTTACTGCTGAAGAGGCGTATGCATTTCTGGCCTCCGACACAGACTCGTCGGATGGCGATACACTATTTTATTTGTCTACCTCCTCATCCAGCGATGAAGAGGAGGGACCCCCTAGGAGACGCCCCAGGACCACCACCATAGTAGAAATCCCTGAGAGAAGTGACCCCACAACAAGTGATACCCCTGAGCGAAGTGACCCCATTTGGACGCCCACACCAGACCATTATGAACCCCAAATCCCTGAGTACACGGGCAGCCCAGGCATCAAATTTAACACGGCAGGGTTCAGTGAGATGGACTTTTTCAAGTTCTTCTTCACTGATAACTTTATAGAGCTAATGGTCACCCAGACTAATTTATATGCCCAACAGTATATCACCAAGAACCCCAACTCATTTTATGCCCAATCCCAGAGGTGGACTCCTGTAAACGCAGCAGAGTTGGGCAAGTTCTGGGGACTGCTCTTGAACATGGGGCTTCTAAAAAAGCCATCCATTAGGACCTACTGGAGCACGGACATCCTATACCACACCCCGATGTACCGTATGGCCATGTCCAGGATGCGTTATGAGGCAATACTTCGCTTCCTACATTATGCCGATAATGAGCAGTGCCCACCCCGAGATGACCCCAGTTTTGACCGTTTATATAAGCTGAGACCCCTATTAGACCATTTCAGTGCCCGGTTTGCCCAAGCATACACCCCCGAGAAGTGTATTTCCATTGATGAGTCCCTGGTACATTTTAAAGGGAGGCTTCAATTCCGCCAATACCTGCCAAGTAAGAGGGCAAGGTATGGCGTGAAGTTGTATAAGCTGTGCGAGAGTGCATCAGGGTATACATATAAATTCAGGATATATGAAGGGAAGGACAGCAGTATTCAGCCCCCAGAATGCCCCCCCTTACTGGGAATTAACGCAAAAATTGTGTGGGATTTGGTGCACCCACTGCTGGACCAGGGTTACCACCTCTACCTGGATAATTTTTATACCAGCGTCCCGCTCTTCAAGTGCCTCGCTTCCAGAAGGACTGCGGCATGCGGCACTGCTAGAAAAAATCTTAGAGGCCTCCCTAAAACACTGCTTGGGCAAACACTCAGAAGGGGTGAGAGCAGGGCACATTCTAGTAGCAACATATTGTGTGTCAAGTACAAGGACAAGAGAGATGTCCTTGTATTGACAACAATACATGGCCACACCAGTACCCATGTACCTGTACGAGGTACCAGTACAGAGACCCCCAAACCAGATTGCATCCTGGACTACAATAGGTACATGGGAGGGGTGGACTTGTCAGATCAAGTCCTGAAGCCCTACAGCGCTACGCGGAAATCGAGGGTGTGGTATAAGAAGCTGGCCGTGCACATCATACAGATGGCATTGTACAATGCGTACGTGCTACGTCGATGTGCAGGCCAGAGGGGAACTTTCCTGGAATTTCAAGAGGTGGTTATAAAGAACCTAATTTTTGGCGACCAGGAAGGAGGGGCACCCAGTACTTCTGGAAGCGAGGCCACACGCATCGTACCAGGGCAACACTTTCCAGGAGAAGTTCCCCAAACTGGCAAGAAGGGAAAAAGTCAAAAGAGGTGCAAAGTGTGCTATAAGAGGGGGATAAGGAAGGACACAACATACCAATGCGACACGTGTCCCGAAAAACCAGGGCTCTGTATGAAAGATTGTTTTAAAATTTACCATACATCCCTTGATTTTTAATTTACCCTGATGCACTCCGCACAGCTTATCCCCCTCATCTTTCCCTTTTGAGCCCTGCCATGTGCCCAAGCAGCAAATAACAGCCACATGTAGGGTATTGCCGTACCCGGGAGAACCCACATTACAATTTATGGGGTGTATGTCTCCGGTGGCACATGCTGGGCACAATATATCGGACACTGAAATGGCATATATGTATAGGAAATTGCAAATCTCACTTTGCACCATCTGCTGCGCATTACCTTTTACACAATAACTGTGGGGTCAAAATGCTCACTACACCACTAGATGAATGTCTTAAGGGGTGTAGTTTTTAAAATGGGGTCACTTCTCGGGGGTTTCAACTGTACTGGTACCTCAGGGGTTCTGCCTACATGACTTAGCACCAGAAAAGCTCCAGTAGGCTAAATGGTGGTCCTTCCCTTCTGAGCCCTGTCGTGTGCCCAGGCAGCTAATAACAGCCACATGTAGGGTATTGCCGTACCCGGGAGAACCCACATTACAATTTATGGGGTGTATGTCTCCAGTGGCACATGCTGGGCACAATATATCAGACACTGAAATGGCATATATGCATAGGAAATTGCAAATCTCACTTTGCACCATCTGCTGCGCATTACCTTTTACACAATAACTGTGGGGTCAAAATGCTCACTACACCACTAGATGAATGTCTTAAGGGGTGTAGTTTTTAAAATGGGGTCACTTCTCGGGGGTTTCAACTGTACTGGTACCTCAGGGGTTCTGCCTACATGACTTAGCACCAGAAAAGCTCCAGTAGGCTAAATGGTGGTCCTTCCCTTCTGAGCCCTGTCGTGTGCCCAGGCAGCTAATAACAGCCACATGTAGGGTATTGCCGTACCCGGGAGAACCCACATTACAATTTATGGGGTGTATGTCTCCAGTGGCACATGCTGGGCACAATATATCAGACACTGAAATGGCATATATGCATAGGAAATTGCAAATCTCACTTTGCACCATCTGCTGCGCATTACCTTTTACACAATAACTGTGGGGTCAAAATGCTCACTACACCACTAGATGAATGTCTTAAGGGGTGTAGTTTTTAAAATGGGGTCACTTCTCGGGGGTTTCAACTGTACTGGTACCTCAGGGGTTCTGCCTACATGACTTAGCACCAGAAAAGCTCCAGTAGGCTAAATGGTGGTCCTTCCCTTCTGAGCCCTGTCGTGTGCCCAGTCAGCTAATAACAGCCACATGTAGGGTATTGCCGTACCCGGGAGAACCCACATTACAATTTATGGGGTGTATGTCTCCAGTGGCACATGCTGGGCACAATATATCAGACACTGAAATGGCATATATGCATAGGAAATTGCAAATCTCACTTTGCACCATCTGCTGCGCATTACCTTTTACACAATAACTGTGGGGTCAAAATGCTCACTACACCACTAGATGAATGTCTTAAGGGGTGTAGTTTTTAAAATGGGGTCACTTCTCGGGGGTTTCAACTGTACTGGTACCTCAGGGGTTCTGCCTACATGACTTAGCACCAGAAAAGCTCCAGTAGGCTAAATGGTGGTCCTTCCCTTCTGAGCCCTGTCGTGTGCCCAGGCAGCTAATAACAGCCACATGTAGGGTATTGCCGTACCCGGGAGAACCCACATTACAATTTATGGGGTGTATGTCTCCAGTGGCACATGCTGGGCACAATATATCAGACACTGAAATGGCATATATGCATAGGAAATTGCAAATCTCACTTTGCACCATCTGCTGCGCATTACCTTTTACACAATAACTGTGGGGTCAAAATGCTCACTACACCACTAGATGAATGTCTTAAGGGGTGTAGTTTTTAAAATGGGGTCACTTCTCGGGGGTTTCAACTGTACTGGTACCTCAGGGGTTCTGCCTACATGACTTAGCACCAGAAAAGCTCCAGTAGGCTAAATGGTGGTCCTTCCCTTCTGAGCCCTGTCGTGTGCCCAGGCAGCTAATAACAGCCACATGTAGGGTATTGCCGTACCCGGGAGAACCCACATTACAATTTATGGGGTGTATGTCTCCAGTGGCACATGCTGGGCACAATATATCAGACACTGAAATGGCATATATGCATAGGAAATTGCAAATCTCACTTTGCACCATCTGCTGCGCATTACCTTTTACACAATAACTGTGGGGTCAAAATGCTCACTACACCACTAGATGAATGTCTTAAGGGGTGTAGTTTTTAAAATGGGGTCACTTCTCGGGGGTTTCAACTGTACTGGTACCTCAGGGGTTCTGCCTACATGACTTAGCACCAGAAAAGCTCCAGTAGGCTAAATGGTGGTCCTTCCCTTCTGAGCCCTGTCGTGTGCCCAGTCAGCTAATAACAGCCACATGTAGGGTATTGCCGTACCCGGGAGAACCCACATTACAATTTATGGGGTGTATGTCTCCAGTGGCACATGCTGGGCACAATATATCAGACACTGAAATGGCATATATGCATAGGAAATTGCAAATCTCACTTTGCACCATCTGCTGCGCATTACCTTTTACACAATAACTGTGGGGTCAAAATGCTCACTACACCACTAGATGAATGTCTTAAGGGGTGTAGTTTTTAAAATGGGGTCACTTCTCGGGGGTTTTAACTGTACTGGTACCTCAGGGGCTTCTGCCTACATGACTTAGCACAAGAAAAGCTCCAGTAGGCCAAATGGTGGTCCTTTCCTTCTGAGTCCTGCCATGGGCCCAAACATCAGTTTATCACCACAAATGGGGTATTGCCGCACTCAGGACAAATTGGGCAACAAAATGGGGTGTTTTATTCCTTGTGAAAATAAGAAATTTTGAACAAAAATTACATCTTAATGGAAAAAAATATCATTTTTTTAATTCACAGCCCAATTCAAATAGGTGCTGTGAAAAAACGGTGTGGTCAAAATGATAACAACAACCATAAATGAATTCCTTGAGGGGTCTAGTTTCCAAAATGGGGTCACTTCTGGTGGGTTTCCATTGCTTTCATACCTCTGGGGCTCTGCAAATGCGACATGGAACCCGAAAACCAATCCAGCAAAATCTGGACTCCAACAAACACATAGCGCTCCTTTCCTTCTGAGTCCTCCCATGGGCCCAAACGGCAGTTTATCACCACAAATGGGGTATTGCCGCACTAAGGACAAATTGGGCAACAAAATGGGGTGTTTTATTCCTTGTGAAAATAAGAAATTTTGAACAAAAATTACATCTTAATGGAAAAAATATCATTTTTTTAATTTCACAGCCCAATTCAAATAGGTGCTGTGAAAAAACGGTGTGGTCAAAATGATAACAACAACCATAAATGAATTCCTTGAGGGGTCTAGTTTCCAAAATGGGGTCACTTCTGGTGGGTTTCCATTGCTTTCATACCTCAACACCTCTTCAAACCTGGCATGCTGCCTAAAATATATTCTAATAAAAAAGAGGCCTCAAAATGCACTAGGTGCTCCTTTGTTTCTGAGGCTTGTGTTTTATTCCACGAGCGCACTAGAGCCACATGTGGGACATTTCTAAAAACTGCAGAATCTGGACAATACATATTTAGTAGTATTTCTCTGGTAAAATCTTCTGTGTTACAGAAAAAAATGGAATAATATTGAAATTCAGCAAGAAAAATGAAATTTGCAAATTTCACCTCCACATTGCTTTAATTCCTGTGAAATGCCTGAAGGGTTAAAAAACTTTCTAAATGCTGTTTTGAATACTTTGAGGGGTCTAGTTTTTAAAATGGGGTGTTTTATGGGGGTTTCTAATACATAGGCCCCTCAAAGCCACTTCAGAACTCAAGAGGTACCTTAAAAAAAAGGCTTTTGAAATTTTCTTAAAAATATGAGAAATTGCTGTTTATGTTCTAAGCCTTGTAACGTCCAAGAAAAATAAAAGAATGTTAAAAAAACGATGCCAATCTAAAGTAGACATATGGGAAATGTGAACTAGTAACTATTTTGGGTGGTATAACCGTCTGTTTTACAAGCAGATGCATTTAAATTCTGAAAAATGCAATTTTTTCAAAATTTTCTCTAAATTTTGCAATTTTTCACCAATAAACACTGAATATATCGACCAAATTTTACCACGAACATGAAGCCCAAAGTGTCACGAGAAAACAATCTCAGAATCGCTTGGATAGGTTTAAGCATTCCGACGTTATTACCACATAAAGTGAAATATGTCAGATTTGAAAAATGGGCTCTGAGCCTTAAGGCCCAAACTAGGCTGCGTCCTTAAGGGGTTAAGCAAATACACTCATGCTCAGTAGATAAAGAACAGGTCTGGTGCCTGTAGTATCTAGTACCATCATCATATAATTATGCTCAAGCATATGATCAAGTAGTCATTTTGCCAATACATGTCTGAATAGCAAATATCTAAAAGGAATAACATTGCTCACAATAATGTGCAGATTAATAAACCCAATGGAAGCACCTTGGCAGCAGCAATAATGTTCCCTTTGCCTAATGATATGACAAATACTAGATATATGGCCCGTATCATTCTCAAGTGGAAACTGATATGTAATATATCCAGATATTGATTTCCAACTAGTAGTAAAATAGGCAAGAGTATGTCTAGAAGTCATAATGGAAATGACATGACCAATAATACTCTCAAAGCAATATATCCAGCAATGACAAGGCTCTATTAACACTGCTGTGTCTCTATCTACATTATTCTTAGTTGTCTCTATTGATTCCAATGGGATTTTTTTCATGGCATGGCTTCAGTTATCCTCTGTTCAGTTGCCCACCAATGTTTTCTACGTTATTCTAACTAACAATAAAAATGGAAACCTGATGGATCCCATTAAAAAGTCAATAGGGTGAATTATGTTTCAATCTGTAATGTCCCTAACTTCATTATGGTCTTAATTATTATTTTTTTAGTTTATTTACTATATTCCCCAACTAACACTCTTGGGGGAATTTTATAGGAAAGCAATTTATCTATCAGCACCTTCTTAATATGTGGGAAGAAACCGGAGAACCTACAGAAAATCCCCAAACATGGGGAGAACATTCAAATTTGATCTAGCTCCTGGTCAGGTTTGTCACCAGGACCCCACTGAACTAGCATACTAATAATAAGTACTTGTGGCCATGAATAGTATCTATTCTATAGAGTGTTCTTCATGGTTATCGGACCACTTTAAACTCAACATTTAAAGTAGTAATATGACAAGGAGGTGTCAAGGTGGAATCGGGTACTTTGTAATTGACATTTAGTACCCATCTCCCCCCGAGACTGTAAGAAAATAAACAATCATTTTCAATATAGTTGTTGATAATGGCACTTTCGGGGCAACTAGACAACCTTAAGGAAGAGCAGCTTTTACCTCATCTTATCTACCTGCCACTATTTTGCATGCTACATATGACAAACACAAAAAAGATTGAAAATGCCCTGATGGTTGCCACCCTGTCCAATCCACACATTTACAGTAGATGTTGGAGAAAAATATAGTGTATGGATAAATATTCTTCTTACAGCCATAAATACCCAAAAATGGAGCCAAGGTA
Source organism: Rhinoderma darwinii (assembly GCF_050947455.1). Lineage (NCBI taxonomy): Eukaryota > Metazoa > Chordata > Amphibia > Anura > Rhinodermatidae > Rhinoderma > Rhinoderma darwinii. Next base: position 287,656,845 of record NC_134691.1, read on the forward strand.
ATTCGGCACACCTGTATGGACGCAGATGTAGAGGTGGAGACTGTTCTGTGTTGTTTCAGCTCTTACACACTACATTAACAATAAATGCCTGAGGCTATGAACCCAGGTTGAGTCAGGAGAGGATAAGCAACACAGTGCTATTTACACTTGCAGAAAGTTTATATCTACCCTTTATAGGCTTTTTGTTGGCAGTCTATGATATGATTTGCAGCTTATATAAATTGATTTTCAATGTTTTCCGCCTAAAGTGCAAGAATATATTTTATTATGGTTCCACTTAAATATGAAATTGCTGCAGGCTGTTGATGCAGTCAGAAGTAACATGTTGTCTTCAAGAGTTATTAAAAGCACAAGTAATACTAATTAAACTGACCTCATTAATACAAGTTAAATAAGACTAAGATAAGAGCTGAAAACAAGCGGTGAGTCACAAAGACCATGAGAAGTTTACTTCCTTTATAATCACATCAACTCATTCTCAGAAAATAAAAACGAATCAAGGGCCTTTCCTTTTTAGGTCACATTCAGACATGGCGGAATTGCTGTTGAATTCCGCTGCGGATAGTCCGCAGTGGAAATCTGCAGCAGCCGGTTTTTTTTCATTACTTTCTATACACTTTTAGGAAACTTAGTTCAGACATTGCGTAAAATAACTGTGCGGAAATTAGGCTGCAGTGCAGAATTTTCCCTAACCCATCATAATCGTAGGTAAACCTACTGCACCTATTTAACTCAAGTAGTGTGCACAATCATTGACAGTCCTAGGAATATGGAGTCAGATTTCCGGCAGCATTTCCCCAAACCATGTAAGTGGTCATGCTCTCCTGACTACTGTCATTACAAGATTGTGGAAAGCAAAACAGCATGTTCATGCATGTTGGTAAGATTGAAAACTTTTACCATTGTGCCGCTAATGCAAGGTTAAGTTCAAGGGCGTGTGGCTGGCATTCTTAATGGGGAATGTGGCTTGCACGCTTACAGAGGTATGTGTTTGGCACTGATGTGGGAGATGTGGCTACCACTAATATGGGGGAATGAGGCTGGCACTGATATGGGGCATGTGGATAGTAGTCTTAAGGAACACTTGGATGTCACTGTTAAGAGGTATTGTGGAGGGTACTTTTATAGGGTTATGTGGATGGCACTGGCATAGGGGATCTAATGTCTAACACGTTTCTGGGGACTTAGTTATAAAGTTACCGACTGTGACTTGCGAGTGTGTGTGTGTGTGTGTGTGTGTGTGTGTGAGTGAGTGGTGTGTGTGTGTGTGTGTGTGTGAGTGTGTGAGTGTGTGAGTGAGTGTGTGTCTATGTATCCCCTGTATCCTTGCCCATGAACCTCTTGAAATCTTTTATGCACCCTTGATAGCTATCACAGTACATATCATGCAGCAGTTAAATAACCAATGAAAATTGGCATTACCTTCAAGAAACGTAAAGGGGTTATCCAAATTATTAAAATTTTTAAAAATATCTGCAAATGACCTAAAATAAAAATATAATCAGTACTCACCTATTCTTTCCCCCCGTTATCCAGTGTGCCGCCCTCAGAGGCATCAGAGTTCACATGCTGTATTTCTGTCATGAACGTTTTGTGATGGGCACCCTAATGCCAGGAATACGGCATGTGACCGCTGAAGCCCCTGATTGGCTAGAGCGGTCACATGCTGACCGCATGTAAACAAACACTGAGAGGACCGCCGGAGAACCAGCACTGGATCGCTGGGAGAAAGAATAGTTAGTACTGATTCTTTTAGGACATTTACAGCTGTTTCTAAAAAAAAATTAACAAGTTGGATGATCCCTCAAGCTGCATAAATACTTCTGGAAAAAGAGCAGAGCAACTATGGGAATTTCTCTGCAGAATTTTCATTAATATATTGGGGAGTTTGTATTATTCAATATTTTAATCAAAGTACAGATGTAGCCGTCTTTATCTTGACTTTTAACGCATTAAATACACAGTGGAAAAATCCTTTATCTTGACTTTTTCAATGACTTTTCAATGGCTTTTGTTGTGTGACATCACGCTGCAGCAAGTTATCAGAATCAAGATAAAGATGGCTACATCCGTACCTGCTGTATGGATATGTTAAGGAAGTACTTCCTGTAAGGGGAAAAAAATGGGAGCAAGGGTCAGATTTGGGATGTCAGTAGAAGTCCACTTTATAAATGGGCAGAGATCTAGAGAATGGTGTTATTCACATATATGTATACATATACACACTTCTGAAATGTGAGCAATACCCTGGCACGACCAGTGCATTAACAAATAAAGTCTATTTCTGTGATAGTTTATTAATGTGATGGTTAAAAGTGCAAATTATAGTCATAAAGACGATATAAAAAACAAAACACTTGCAGTTTCAACCATACAACTAAACTGTTGCATAACAATGTCTTCCACTATACACAGAAACACAGTAAAGCCATTCATACGCAGTATGGTGTGTAAAGCATGTAGCGATCTTTTGAAGGGTGTGAGGAAAAATGGTGTTCTACGCATATGAAGCACATATGTGCAATAAAAATTTTTATTTACTTGGCCGATGAGGAAAATAAACACAATAATCACCATTTCATTCCATTAAGCACTAAAATAAGCATTTACATCCATATTTACATCAGTTTGTCCTTGATATGTCATTCCAATAGATTTCTTTACTTCATAACTTCATATAAAAAAATACTGTTTAAAAAGCCATACACTTTAATGGGCTTTGTGGGATGAAATCTACAACACACTGTAGTAAATGGCTTCAGATGCCAGCTTCTGAACTATGTGTAATAGATTGAAGTATGGTAACAATGTGGAGATATAAAAGTAATCTCCTTTTAAATATGGCTGCCTTGCTGTATACATAAAACAGCATAATTGATAACTGGGATTAGGTATAATCTGATCTACAACATTAGAGATTACAAAAGAAATTTAAACATTTTTCATTTGTATTACACTGGTTATTCTAATCAGCAATTTATTCTCTTCTAACACTGGTAATAAGCGCGCGCACGCGCACACACACACACACACACACACACACACACACATACCATTACTATTCATTTTATGATCCTATATATGAAGGCACACCGCAAAATTCTGATAAAATGACATATATGGGATAATTAAAAATGCTGCATCACCGAAAGTTGTCACAAAACATCAGTACTTTATCAGTAAGTAGCATCAGAACATATATACAGGGCCCAAATACTGAACAAAGGGACCTGGATAAGAATTTAAATGGGGACCAAGAAAAAAATACTCAGCTCAATGCTTTCTGATCTTCATGCCAAAGCGGGTCATATTTTACTCACCACTACTTTATTTCTGTTACATACCTAACTAGGAAAGACTGGGCCCCATAGAAAACTTTTGACAGGGGCCCCTTCCCCTGGGTGCCACACATAGCCCCCCTTGTAGATAGTGCCCCCTGTAGATTTTGCCATACAGCCCTCCCTATAGATTGTGCCATACAGTCCTCCCTGTACATACAGCCCCCCTGTAGACAGTGTCACACCCCCCTTTTAGATAGTGCCACCCTTTACCCCCTGTAGATAGTGCCCCCACATTTTGTAGACAGTGCCATACAGGCCACTTGTAGATATTGCCCCCCACCTCCACCTTGTAGATAGTGTCATACAGCCCCCCTGTAGATAGCACCCCCACCTCCGCCTTGTAGATAGTGCCATACAGCCCCCCAGTAGATAGCGCCATACAGCCCCCCCTGTAGATACTGCCATATAGTGCCCCCTGTAGATAGCACCATATGTCCCCCCTGCGGATAGTGCCATACAGTCCCCCTGTAAATAATGACATACAGCCCGCCTGTAGATAGCGCCATACAGCCCCCTGTAGATAGCGCCATACAGCCCCCCTGTAGATAGCGCCATACAGCCCCCTGTAGATAGCGCTAACAGCACCCCTGTAGATAGCGCCATACAGCCCTCCTGTAGATGGTGCCATACAGCCCCCTGTAGATAGCCTCCCAAATAAATAAAACAAAAAAACTTTATACTCACCTAGGCCCCAGTGACATCATCACACCGGTCTGCGCAAGGATCCTGTTATTGCGCCTGATAGGCTGCAGGCCGAACGTGGCCTGTAGCCTAGTAAATGGCAGAGCAGGGAAATAACTCCCTACTCTGCCATAGTGCTCAATAGTATCTGTGTCCTAAGGACACACATACTATTGAATGTGGCGTCCCTACCGCTGTGGCAGACATAGCGGCACCCTCATCCCGCGGGCCCCGTTGCAGCCGCTATGGCTACTACAGCGGTATTTACGCCACTGAATGTAAAGAAGGTGGCCATAAAGGGTTTGTCTTTGAGCTACAGCCCCAGAATCAGTGACAAACAATTGCCTGATTTCCTGGCTATTTGATAATGGGACAGAAGTCCCGGAACATTTCGGGTTCTGAATTGTAATGACTTAATGAACTAAAAAAATTGAACAAGGTATTAACACGTGCTTCACTGGTTTCCCTTCCAATTTGTCATAGGATACTGTATGTGAGGGTGGAAAGCACTGGAGTGGTGATAACTGTTAGCATAAATGGAAGCTAACTTTTCAAACAATTTCTGCTAATATAATAATATACCTAATATAGAACAACTTTGTAATTTAGTTACTGTCGAAATTTAGTTGTTTTATCCATGCAAATTTTGTGTGAAGTTACTGCCACTCAGTGTCTCCCTTTCTGTAATCTGCTGTCCACCCAGTTGCCAAGCATTGTCTGTACCTGGTTACAGTGTAAAAATGACGGGCTGCAGAAGGTGGGGGTGTGTCTCCAAACTGCTTACTATACAAGTCTATGGAGATGAGCGGGGAAAGCAGGAGGGGGGAGCAGAAAGAGAGTGAGTCAGCAACACACACTCTGAATGTAAGTCTATGGAGGGGTGAGCAGTGGGAGGAAGCAGGAGCGAAGATAGAGATACACATGCTGCTCGTAAGATTTCTATGTCATCCCAGTGCTAGATTTTCAGATACACTGCTCATTACTGCTGTATAATCTCCCCCATGCTGCTTCAGTTTCTATATATGTGATACATAGTGATAGGAGAGCAGGATTCTCCTCTTCTCTGTGTGCAGTATGAAAAAGACATGATAGCAGTTAGGCTCCAATGTAGCGAAGGCTGACTATCACTGGCTGCTTAGAAGATGCATTCCTAAGACATATTTCTTGGACAACAAATCCAGTGGAATTCTATTTTATGGCTATTCAGCTGTTTATTATGACTACACTGATATTTAACTCACAAAGCAGTGTTGATTTAAAAAAAAAAATACATTGAGTATAAATGGGATCTGACCAAAACTGGGAACCTCAAACTGCTGAAAGATAGGAAAAGGTAATTATGAGCTGTCTTTTTTGTTGCCGTACTGGGATTTTTCTGATTGACTTTGGGCTTCGAGGTTTTAGCTTCAGTTGAGGTCAGTTTAGCGGAAAATGAAAAAATGTTATTAAACCACAAATATTGTCAGTCAAATAAAGTAAGAAAAACCTATGTCAGGACACATGGCTGATGATTAATAACCAGAGAAATATATTAATTGAAATGTTCTACATTATTGTGCTTACATAGTAAGAGCATCTGTAAAGGATCTGCCAGGCACTGCTTCGGGGTTAATTCCCAGAATTAATCAGTCAACACCTGAGTGTACATCCCTGAGACAGACACCAGCTTCCTCCACTCAGGCTGGCAGGCTTAGGAGTGGGAGAGCCTATCGCAACCTGGCCAGACTCAGCTAGCTCCCGCCCTCGGTCTATTTAAGCCTGCTCTTCCTGTCCATCTGTGCTTGTGAATTCTTTCCTTGAGGTTTCCTGGCCCAGCTACAGCTCCTGCTACTTTTTGATCCTGCTCCATACAGACCCCGGCTTACCGACTACTCTTCTGCTTTTCGCTTTGTACCTCGCACTCTCCTGGCTTGACTCGGCTCGTTCACTACTCTGTTGCTCACGGTGTTTCCGCGAGCAACTGCCCATTTCCCTTGCTTGTATTCCCTTGTTTGTTTGTCGTGTTTGTCATGCACTTACTGAGCGCAGGGACCGCCGCCCAGTTGTACCCCGTCGCCTAGGGCGGGTCGTTGCAAGTAGGCAGGGACAGAGTGGCGGGTAGATTAGGGCTCACTTGTCCGTTTCCCTACCCCCCCCACCATTACAAATTCACAAGCCCTATACCTAGTCTACCCTGGTCCCTGACACCATTATGGAACCCCGTGAAACCCTGGCTCAGCAAATGCAGGGTCTCTCCCTACAGGTCCAGGCCCTGGCTCAGAGGGTCAACCAGCCTGATGCTACCTTGGTAGTTCCCCTCACCGCACCCCTTGAACCCCACCTCAAGTTGCCCGACCGGTTCTCAGGTGACCGGAGGGCTTTTCTCTCCTTTCGGGAGAGTTGTAGGCTTTACTTTCGCTTAAAGCCTCACTCCTCAGGTTCTGAGAGCCAGCGGGTGGGTATAATTATGTCCCGGCTCCAGGAAGGGCCCCAAGAGTGGGCCTTCTCCTTGGCTCCTGGCGCCCCTGAACTTTCCTCCGTTGATTGTTTCTTTTCTGCCCTCGGACTTATTTATGACGAGACCGACAGAACTGCCTTTGCCGAGAGTCAGCTGGTGACCTTACGTCAGGGTAAGAGACCTGTTGAGGAGTATTGCTCTGACTTTAGGAAGTGGTGCGTAGCTTCTCGGTGGAATACCCTGCCTTAAGGTGCCAGTTTAGGTTGGGTCTGTCGAATGCCCTGAAAGACCTGCTAGTTAGTTATCCCTCTTCTGACTCCTTAGACCAGGTTATGGCTTTAGTGGTACGACTTGACCGACGTCTCAGGGAACGACAACGTGAACGTTTATGTGTTTTTTCCTCCGACTCCCCCATGATGCCTCCCGAAGTCCCGTTGCTTCGTTTCTCCCCTAAAGACTCAGAAATACCTATGCAACTCGGGGCCTCCGTGTCCCCTCAACAACGTAGAGAATTCCGCAGGAAGAATGGTCTCTGCTTCTACTGTGGGGATGTCAAGCATCAAGTAAACAACTGTCCCAAGCGTAAGAATGCTGTCAGAGAGCTCCCGCGTCTAAGTGATCATCGGGGAGGTCACTTGGGCGCACAGGTATTTCCCGTAAATATGAAACGTACTAAGATATTGCTTCCCTTTCAGGTCTCTTTTGGTGGTAGGTCTGCTACCGGCAGTGCCTTCGTGGATTCAGGGTCCTCTACTAATATCATGTCTGTGGAATTTGCTATGTCTCTCGCTATGCCTCTGATTGATTTGCCTAAACCTGTTCCGGTAGTGGGTATCGACTCCACTCCTCTTGCTAATGGTTATTTTACACAGCATACCCCTGTTTTTGAACTCCTTGTTGGCTCCATGCATTTGGAGCAATGCTCTGTACTATTGATGCAGGGATTATCGTACGATTTGGTTCTAGGTCTTCCCTGGTTGCAGTTGCATAATCCTACGTTTGACTGGAATACTGGGGAGCTAACCAAATGGGGTAATGAATGTTGTACGTCATGTTTTTCTGTTAATTCTATTTCTCCCCCTAAGGAGGTGAATACGCTACCCGAGTTTGTTCAGGACTTCGCTGTTTTCTCTAAAGAGGCCTCCGAAGTATTACCGCCTCATAGAGAATACGATTGCGCTATCGAATTGGTACCAGGAGCTAAGCTTCCTAAGGGTAGGATATTTAACCTTTCTTGTCCCGAACGTGAAGCCATGAGGGAGTATATCCAGGAATCCCTGGCCAAGGGTTACATTCGTCCCTCTTCTTCTCCGGTAGGTGCTGGCTTCTTCTTCGTAGGGAAGAAGGATGGGGGTCTTAGGCCATGCATTGACTACCGTGGCCTGAATAAGGTCACGGTAAGGAACCAGTATCCCCTTCCTTTGATTCCTGATCTCTTTAATCAGGTTCAGGGGGCCCAATGGTTCTCTAAATTGGATCTACGGGGGGCGTATAACCTTATTCGCATCAAAGAGGGGGATGAGTGGAAGACTGCGTTTAACACGCCCGAAGGCCATTTCGAATACCTCGTCATGCCCTTTGGGTTGTGCAATGCCCCTGCGGTCTTCCAGAACTTCATAAATGAGATTTTGAGAAATTACCTGGGGATATTTCTTGTAGTGTACCTTGATGACATATTGGTGTTTTCCAGGGACTGGTCCTCCCACATAGAGCATGTCAGGAAAGTGCTCCAGGTCCTTCGAGAAAACAAACTGTTTGCCAAAATCGAAAAATGTGTATTTGGGGTACAGGAGATACCATTTTTAGGTCAAATCCTCACTCCTCATGAATTCCGCATGGACCCTGCCAAGGTTCAGGCTGTGGCTGAATGGGTCCAACCTGCCTCCCTGAAAGCGCTACAGTGTTTTTTGGGGTTCGCTAACTATTACAGGAGATTTATTGCTAACTTCTCGGTCGTCGCTAAGCCTCTTACGGACCTCACTCGCAAGGGTGCTGATGTCCTCCATTGGCCCCCTGAGGCCGTCCAGGCTTTTGAGACCCTCAAGAAGTGCTTTATCTCGGCCCCCGTGCTGGTTCAGCCCAACCAAAGGGAGCCATTTATTGTGGAGGTTGACGCGTCCGAGGTGGGAGTGGGGGCCGTCTTGTCCCAGGGTACCAGCTCCCTCACCCATCTCCGCCCCTGTGCTTACTTTTCTAGGAAGTTTTCGCCCACGGAGTGTAACTATGATATTGGCAACCGCGAACTTTTAGCCATTAAATGGGCATTTGAAGAGTGGCGCCACTTCCTGGAGGGGGCTAGGCACCAGGTAACGGTCCTTACCGACCACAAGAATCTGGTTTTCCTAGAATCTGCCCGGAGGCTAAACCCGAGACAAGCTCGATGGGCGTTGTTTTTTACCAGATTCAATTTTTTGGTTACCTATAGGGCCGGGTCTAAAAATATTAAGGCGGATGCACTGTCGCGTAGCTTCATGGCCAGCCCTCCTTCGGAGGAAGATCCTGTTTGTATTTTGCCTCCAGGTATAGTCATTTCCTCTATCGAGTCCGATTTAGTCTCTGAAATTGCTGCTGATCAAGGTTCAGCTCCTGGGAACCTTCCTGAGAACAAGCTGTTTGTTCCCCTGCAATTCCGGCTAAGGGTACTTAGGGAAAATCACGACTCCGCACTATCTGGCCATCCAGGCATCCTGGGTACCAAACACCTCATTACCAGAAATTATTGGTGGCCTGGTTTGCCTAAAGACGTTAAGGCCTACGTCGCCGCCTGTGAGGTTTGTGCCAGGTCCAAGACTCCCAGGTCCCGACCAGCGGGCTTACTGCGTTCGTTGCCCATTCCCCAGAGACCTTGGACACATATCTCCATGGATTTTATCACCGATTTGCCTCCATCCCAAGGCAAGTCGGTGGTGTGGGTGGTGGTAGACCGCTTCAGTAAAATGTGCCACTTTGTGCCCCTCAAGAAACTACCCAACGCCAAGACGTTGGCTACCTTGTTTATCAAACACATCCTGCGTCTCCATGGGGTCCCCGTCAATATTGTTTCTGACAGGGGGGTACAATTTGTTTCATTGTTTTGGAGAGCCTTCTGTAATAAGTTGGGGATTGATCTGTCCTTCTCCTCTGCTTTCCATCCTGAAACCAATGGCCAAACGGAGAGGACTAATCAGTCTCTAGAACAATACTTAAGATGTTTTGTCTCTGACTGTCAATTTGATTGGGTTTCTTTCATTCCCCTCGCCGAATTTTCCCTTAATAACCGGGTCAGTAACTCGTCAGGGGTCTCTCCCTTTTTCTGTAATTTTGGGTTTAATCCACGGTTCTCCTCCGTTTCACCTGGTTGTTCCAACAATCCCGAGGTGGAGGTCGTTCATCGGGATCTGTGCGCAGTCTGGGCCCAGGTTCAGAAGAACCTAGAGGCGTCCCAGAGCATACAGAAGGCTCAGGCCGATAGAAGACGTTCTGCTAACCCCCTGTTTGTGGTCGGGGATCTGGTGTGGTTGTCATCCAGGAACTTGCGTCTCAAGGTTCCGTCCAAAAAGTTTGCTCCCCGGTTTATTGGGCCGTATAAGGTCATTGAGGTCCTCAGTCCTGTCTCTTTCCGGCTGGAGTTACCCCCGTCTTTTCGTATACACAACGTGTTTCATGCCTCCCTCCTGAAACGCTGCTCCCCGTCCTTGGCCCCCTCGAGGAAACCTCCTGTTCCCGTCCTCACCCCTGAGGGGGTGGAATTTGAGGTGGCCAGGATCGTGGACAGCAAGATGGTCCAAGGCTCCCTCCAGTACCTGGTCCATTGGAGAGGATACGGGCCCGAGGAGAGGACTTGGGTACCCGCCCGGGATGTTCACGCTGGGGTATTGGTCAGGAGGTTCCACCTGCGTTTCCCCAGTAAGCCAGGTCCACTTAGAAAGGGTCCGGTGGCCCCTCATAAAAGGGGGGGTACTGTAAAGGATCTGCCAGGCACTGCTTCGGGGTTAATTCCCAGAATTAATCAGTCAACACCTGAGTGTACATCCCTGAGACAGACACCAGCTTCCTCCACTCAGGCTGGCAGGCTTAGGAGTGGGAGAGCCTATCGCAACCTGGCCAGACTCAGCTAGCTCCCGCCCTCGGTCTATTTAAGCCTGCTCTTCCTGTCCATCTGTGCTTGTGAATTCTTTCCTTGAGGTTTCCTGGCCCAGCTACAGCTCCTGCTACTTTTTGATCCTGCTCCATACAGACCCCGGCTTACCGACTACTCTTCTGCTTTTCGCTTTGTACCTCGCACTCTCCTGGCTTGACTCGGCTCGTTCACTACTCTGTTGCTCACGGTGTTTCCGCGAGCAACTGCCCATTTCCCTTGCTTGTATTCCCTTGTTTGTTTGTCGTGTTTGTCATGCACTTACTGAGCGCAGGGACCGCCGCCCAGTTGTACCCCGTCGCCTAGGGCGGGTCGTTGCAAGTAGGCAGGGACAGAGTGGCGGGTAGATTAGGGCTCACTTGTCCGTTTCCCTACCCCCCCCCACCATTACAGCATCATTAAAATTGTATGTATAAATACTGGGAAATTTGCCAGTGGAGGCACCAACAAGCTACTCTGCTTTAACCAGGGTATATAAAACACAAAGACATCCAAGGCACCAAAGCTTCCCATACAACTTAGCATTTTTCCATCATGTCATAAAAAGGCAATGTTTCGGCCACACATGCCCTTTTTCAAGCCACAACAAAAACATACCAGGGTGATTACAGACAGGGCTAGGGCACCAAACTGAATTTTGCCCTAGTTGAAAGAAAAGCCTAGTTATGGCTATGATATACAGTGAAGGAAATAAGTATTTGATCCCTTGCTGATTTTGTAAGTTTGCCCACTGTCAAAGATATGAACAGTCTAGAATTTTTAGGCTAGGTTAATTTTACCAGTGAGAGATAGATTATATAAAAAAAAAACAGAAAATCACATTGTCACAATTATATATATTTATTTGCATTGTGCACAGACAAATAAGTATTTCATCCCTTTGGCAAACCAGACTTAATACTTGGTGGCAAAACCCTTGTTGGCAAGCACAGCAGTCAGACGTTTTTTGTAGTTGATGATGAGGTTTGCACACATGTTAGATGGAATTTTGGCCCACTCCTCTTTGCAGATCATCTCTAAATCATTAAGATTTCGAGGCTGTCGCTTGGCAACTCGGTTCTTCAGCTCCCTCCATAAGTTTTCGATGGGATTAAGGTCTGGAGACTGGCTAGGCCACTCCATGACCTTAATCTGCTACTTTTTGAGCCACTCCTTTGTTGCCTTGGCTGTATGTTTCGGGTCATTGTCGTGCTGGAAGACCCAGCCACGAGCCATTTTTAATGTCCTAGTGGAGGGAAGGAGGTTGTCACTCAGGATTTGACGGTACATGGCTCCATCCATTCTCCCATTGATGCGGTGAAGTAGTCCTGTGCCCTTAGCAGAGAAACACCCCCAAAACATAATGTTTCCACCTCCATGCTTGACAGTGGGGACGGTGTTCTTTGGGTCATAGGCAGCATTTCTCTTCCTCCAAACACGGCGAGTTGAGTTAATGCCAAAGAGCTAAATTTTAGTCTCATCTGACCACAGCACCTTCTCCCAATCACTCTCAGAATCATCCAGATGTTCATTTGCAAACTTCAGACGGGCCCTGTACATGTGCCTTCCTGAGCAGGGGGACTTTGCGGGCACTGCAGGAATTTAATCCATTACAGCGTAATGTGTTACCAATGGTTTTCTTGGTGACTGTGGTCCCAGCTGCCTTGAGATCATTAACAAGTTCCCCCCGTGTAGTTTTCGGCTGAGCTCTCACCTTCCTCAGGATCAAGGATACCCCACGAGGTGAGATTTTGCATGGAGCCCCAGATCGATGTCGATTGACAGTCATTTTGTATGTCTTCCATTTTCTTACTATTGCACCAACAGTTGTCTCCTTCTCACCCAGCGTCTTACTTATGGTTTTGTAGCACATTCCAGCCTTGTGCAGGTCTATGATCCTGTCCCTGACCTCCTTAGAAAGCTCTTTGGTCTTGCCCATGTTTATACAGGTGACCATGTAAGACAGCTGTCTTTAATGCAGGCACCAAGTTTATTTGGAGTGTGTAACTGGTCTGGAGGAGGCTGAACTCTTAATGGTTGGTAGGGGATCAAATACTTATTTCTCTGTGCACAATGCAAATAAATATATATAATTTTGACTATGTGATTTTCTTTTTTTTTTTTTTTTAATATAATCTATCTCTCACTGGTAAAATTAATCTAGCCTAAAAATTCTAGACTGTTCATGTCTTTGACAGTGGACAAACTTACAAAATCAGCAAGGGATCAAATACTTATTTCCTTCAGTGTATCTCCATAATTGTTCTATTATCCATGCCCTTCTGGTTGATAGTAGCCAAGATAAGTTTTCATGTTTAACTACGTTATTTGTGATTAGGCTTTACTATAATTTAATGTATGACCCGATTAATATGATAATTAAGAAAGATCTAATTAGTTGTTAGTAGTGATTTTTTGACCCTTAGGCTCTCCACATGTCATTGCATGGTGCCACCGTGAGGCACCATATTCTCGCCTAGAAGCAATGATTCTAGGGAAAAATACCTCCGCAGTAAATCATTCAACGAGGAATCCAAGAAAAAAACCCTCTGTGTGCCTCCATATAAAATCAAAGGCAGATGGAGATACAGTATGAGCCCATAGCAGGCTATGTGCGTTGTAATGCAATCGTGAGCATAAGACCTTACAGAATAGATCACAGTCTGACATTTTTACATTCAGCGAACACAATTTTTTACGGTTAAATTCATTTCAGTTAGGATGGCAGTAATTATTGTTAGTCGACAGTGGCTTTTCTCCCGCAGGAACATGGACGATCCTCCTTTCCCCCAAGAATTGTCATTGGGGCACAGTCTGGATTCCCTCATAAACATTAGATAGGTGACCGATCTTGCTAAATTTGGGCTGCTCCTCTGACTTTCATCTAATGTGTATGGCCAGCTTTAGGTGCATCAAGTGTAGCAAAGCTAGACAGAACAGGAGTTCCCATGGCACTACAAAAGTGCATTTGCTTGAACTTAGTAAAGCTGGGCTTACACATCATGACTCCTATCTGGCTGATTTTCTGATCATTTTATTGGGAATAATGATACAGTGCTTATATTTTTTACATTGTAGTGTAATAAAACCCTTGTATCCTCTGCAATGCAGTGTTGCCCAATGTGGCTTTCTTCAATGCTGATGTAATAATCTCCAACTGTAGGGAAAATGGCCATGATTATAGAAAAAAGAAATAAGCAAGTCAGATAACCTCAATCGAAATAACCACTTTGTCCATTTAAACTCAGTTTTCAATGCTAAGATTGGTAATTTTCGATCAGATAATACAAAACCATATAGTGAGAGTCTTTGATAACCTTAAAAATTTAAATGTATTTAATAGCGATAGAATGAAAGTAGAAAAAAAATACGGAAATTAATGTGGGCTGTTTGGTTCAGTAGAGCCACAGGTGGTCAATGTCCTGCGGCCATAATAAAGACGTTATAGTTCGGCTGTATTATGGAAGTCGGAAACCAGCCTAACATCGTCGTCTGAGGCTAAGAGCCCCTATTGTCAGATTTGACAGAAACTACGATGGAACTCAACAGACCCCAGTTGTGGTTTCTGTTGTAATCGGAAACCACAATGCAGATGTGAACAGACCTTAAAACAATCATAAATTGTCAAATTTGTGGTTTTTTTTGGTTAATTTTTATATATTTTCTGTACATTTGCAACCATTTAACTTGTATGCCCTTTGCATTGTGGGCATATACAAACCAAATTAACAAACATTGTGGTTCTGCCCTTTGCCATAATTAATTCTTTGAAAATAAAGTGGATGGTAAAGGCCAAACTAAAGAAGGAGGGAACTAAATTAAAAGGAAACTAGTTAATACATTTTATATTAAACATTTCTAAGTTGCCTTCAATCTCTGCTGCAGACATATAACCCATTGTTCTCTGCAGCAAGTTTAGGGTATATAAAGTTTATCATATAATAATACATCTATAGGATGGCATTGTCTGGTTACATAGCGTTAACTAAAACATTTTTACCATTGCTAGATAATTTATCTGTTACAACTAAAAGTATACTTCATTGATTTTGTCAGTCACCTGGGGCCGATTGGATTACAAAGGCACAGAAAAATGCTTCTAATCTTCAATCGTGTACAAAAAAAAATTAAGCAGTCTATGTGTTAAAGATGTCGAGGGTTTGAGATTGTGCAGATCTCCGCAGCAGTGGAGGCCAGCAATGAAAGGCTATGGGGTAGGTGTCAGAAAAAGAACACCACTAAACTCCATTGAACAACCATAAAGTGGGTTGTAAAAACAACACCTTTCTTTTTTGTAATATTAACCCTTTACTATGGCCTCTCTACTTTGTGTTTTTTTTATATCATATAAACCAAAAATATTTACTGTGCTGCAAATTGAGAGATAAGAAAAAAAAATGTAATGAATAGAACACATGCCTCCAAAATCTAGCTTGACTTAATCCTCCAACTGATAAATACTAAGGCTAGATATTATCCTTTAACCACTTCATGGGCAGCTAATTTTTTTGCCTCTCTGCCTTTCAGCAGCGATAACGGTTTTATTTTTTATTGACGTGGCTATATGGGGCCTTGTTTTATGCGGGAGCAATTTTTTTTTCTGGGAAGTTTGGGGGTACCAATAAATTACTCTGTAATTTATGTCATTTATTTTTGCCATGTAAATATAGAAAAAAGCTATTTTCTGCATTTTTTTTGTTTATTTTTTATATTGTTCTCGTTTTACGTTACACGGACCGCAGCAATTAAAGGGTTATACGTCCAGTCATGGCCGGCCTTAGCTACGTGTGACACGTGCGGTCACACAGGGCGCCAGGCGCCATGCTGTAAGTTTATCCCGCTCTGCGGCTACTGCTCGGGGCGCCAGCGGGTCAGGTGTCGCTCACTGACCTCACTACTGGCTTCCCCCCGCTCCGCGACTACCGCTCCTCCGCTCCCCCTCCTCGTCTTACGTCCTGAGTCATGATCAGGCGTGACGACATCACTCAGGATGCAAGACAGGGAGGAGACTATCTTACCATGCGTTCCTGGTCTGGCTATTTCCCCAGGGCTCCGCTCCAGCAGCATTAGCGGGCACAGTGCACTGCAAGAAGCCCAGCAGGTCTGTCAGACTGTGGGCTTTGGTTGTATGGGGCACTGATGGGGGAATAAAAATGGCAAATGGGCAGAGGATTCAGTGCCACCTTGGTGCCCATTTGCCACTTATTGCCCCTTTAGTGTCCTGTTCATTGCCCCTTCGATGCCCATTTGCCATTAATTGCCCATTTATTGTTCTTCAGTGACAGTGGGTGCTAAAAGGGCAGTAAATGGCAACTATGCATCAAAGGGGCACTGAACATAAGGACACTAAAGGGGAAATAAGTGGAAAATGGGCACCAAGGTGGCACTGAACGATACTGTTAATAAATGGCAGATGGGCACATTGTTCAGTTGCTCCATAGTGCACATTTACTATTTGTTGCCTTTTTATACATTACGTTAAAGTGGTTAAAAATAAATTCTGTTGAAGCAGTAGAGGAGAAGTTAAAATAAAAAAGAACTTATACTTACCTTTCTCTTCCCAGACTTTCCTGCGCTGGGGGCTCCCGTCACCTCTGTTCACTGTTTGTATATAGAGCAGCTGCAGCGGTGATGTACTGTCGACGTGATGTGACCACTGCAGCCGCTCTGTATACAAACCGAGAACAGAGGTTGACGGGAGCCCCCAATGCAGGAACGTCTGGGAAGGGAGAAGTAAGTATGGGCTGCTTTCTTATTTTAACCCTTTCAGAACTGAGACATTTTTTGCTTTTTCATTTTACGTTTTCACTACCTAGAGCCATAACTTTTTTTTATTTTTCCGTCAATAGGGTGGTGGTTATTTTTTGCGGCATGAGTTGTAGTTTTTATTGACACCATTTAAAGTACCATATAATGTACTGGGAAACTGAAAAAAATTATTTGTGGGCTGAAATTAGAAAAAAACTGTGATTCCTCCATAGTTTTTTTGGTTTCGATTTTATGGCTTTCATCGTGCAGTAAAAACGACAACTTAACTTTATTCTGCGGCTCAATACAATTATGTTGGTACCAAATTTATATAGGTTATTTATATATTTTACTACTTTTACTAAGAAAACTATTTGTTAAAAAAAAAAAAAAAAATTTTGTTTCACCACATTCTGAGAGACATAACTTTCTTTTATATTTTTGTCTAAGCGGTGTGAGGGCTTATTTTTTGCCGGACACGCTGTAGCTTTTATTGGTACAATATTTTGGTTCATGCAACTTTTTGTTAATTTTTTATTACATTTTTTTTTTTAGAGCTAATGTGAACAAAAAACACAGATTTTGGCTATTTTATGGCCTTCACAGTGTGAGTTAAATAAGAAGTAATAAAAAGTACCAACATTGCCCATATGGGCAGCAGTTTTAATATTTTTTTCTGTTATACAAAAGATAGCCTTTGAGTAAACAGAGTAAGGGCCAGTTCACACGTTGCGTAAACACAACGGAAAATGATACTGCATGTTTTCTGTGTCCATTTAATGTATGAGCCAGGAGCTTTTCCACCGCATATGATAAATGGACAGGCAGGATGTAATGTGAAAACAGCCTTACCAAAACATAGGACTTGTTCACACTGTGGTAAAAATGGCGGAAAATTGGAAGCAGAACGCCTCCAAGCATCTGCCCATTGGGAAAACGGCGTTTTGTTCAGACGGGGTGTTTTTTTACGCGCCCGTTTTGTAAAACGGCCGCGGAAAAATACGACCATGAAAAAGAAGTGCATGTCACTTCTTCAGCCATTTTTGGGGCCGTTTTTCATAGACTCTATACAAAAACAGCTCCAAAAACGGCTGTTAAAAACGCGACTTAAAATAAAAAATGGCTGAAAATCGTATTTTGAGACGTTTTTTATTTTGTGCGTGCACATACCCTTAAAAACACTAGTGTTTTTGTAAAGTTCTTTTTAAACTACAGGCGCTTTTGCCGCGTATTTATCGCTTTTTTTGCACGCCTTCGCCATGTATTTTTGCCCTTCAATCAGAACTCCCATTGACTATAGAAATTAGGTGCGATTTTGGTGCATTTTCGGTGCGTTTTACGTGCAAAAGAATTGACCTGACGCTTCTTTTTTTTACGCGACACATTTTTAAACAAAACGCGTCGTATTCACTAACATTGATGTCAATGGGACGCTTAAACCAGGCATTTTTTACGCCTTTTTCTGCGTGAAAAATGCACAAACAAAAGCACCAAATGCCGACAATACTTAACAATGATAAATGGAGTGGGGGGCACCAAAGGGCAATTCCGCACCGGGCTCCCTGTAGCCTAAGGCCGGCCCTGCATCCAGTTCCTCCGATCCCAGCTGTAACAAGGAGGCTTCTCTAAGTACAGGAGCTGTTAGTGACAACTCCTGCTTAGAACATGAGCGCTCACTGGAGCACTCATTATTCTTTCTACAGCGATGCCAAAAGTGGTCGCTGTAGAATCAGGACCTGTCCCGCCCACCGTCAAAAGACAGTGGGCGGTCGAGAAGGAGTTTAATATGCAATCAAGATAGGCAGATCTATTCAGCATATGTAATAAACATATGGATGCCAGAGCCCTAAAAACATTTGTGATGCAGTAATTTAATCAGTAAAAACTGAGTTCAGATCCAACTTGTAATGTGTAATTCACTCCCCACAAGAAAAGGGATCATTTTAAAACATATGTCAATTTTCACACTTTATTTTCTAAGTTTTACATATTGTGCTGATTAATTTCTTAATATATCCTTATAGCAGTAAGTGCACCAGTTTTTGATTCATTGGTCCAAATCTACTGCATAGAAAAAGAGCGTATAGCATATTGTGTTATTGTGAGGGTATGTTCACACTCAGTGTTTTCAGACGTAATTCTGGTGTTTTATGCCCCTAATACGCCCTAATACGCCTACAAACATCTGCCCATTGCTTTCAATGGGAATTATGATGTTCTGTTCCCACGAGACTTTATTTTACGCGTCGCTGTCAAAATACAGCGCGTAAAATAACGGCTCGTCAAAAGAAGTGCAGGACAATTCTTGGGACGTTTCTAGAGGCGTTTGTCGTTGACTCCATTGAAAAACAGCTCCAAAAATGGCCGTAAAAAACGCAGCGAAAAACGCGAGTTGTTAAAAAACGTCTGAAAATCAGGAGATGTTTTCGCCTGAAAACAGCTCCGTATTTTCAGATGTTTTTGTTCACTGCGTGTGAACATACCCTTACCTTCAATATGTAAACAGTATGCAGCCAAGCACCTAAGCTCCCTCTAGTGGTGGCTGAAGCCAGACAGAATTTTATCATTTCAAACCTATGTCTATGCAGGGAGTTTTGAGCTCTGTATCACAAAAACAGTGCTGACCAATATTGTTTTTTTAAATACACACACACACACATATATATATATATATATATATATATATATATATATATATATATATATATATATATATATATATACATACATGATACTTTCAGAACCAACTAAGATATTGTCAAAAATATGTAAAATAAGTAAGCATTTAGGATATGATATCACTAAGAAATAGAGATCTGCAAAGATCTACAAGGAAACATGAGTCTACAGACCAACATGAACTCTTCAGTCTGGAAACACGGACTTCAGATGTTCATGTCAAGGAACCAAGGATAAGAAAAGAGACTAAACATGTACATTCTTGTAGAAAAAAAAAATATGCAGTACATAGGATAGTTTTATGTGTAACAAACATATGAATATATAAAGTATGTTACTTATTGTTTTTAAAATATTTAAAAATGAATGACTAATGGTAAATGTATCAAGATTTAATTAATACATTTGCCTGATGCAAAGAATATATAAAACAAAGACAAAAAGGGGTTAATGTTTTCGTTTTGAATGGCAATGAAAGCACTTCACAAATATACTTGTGGTAAGTTCCACATTTCCCCAATGTCAATCAAGGCAAAGAAACGTACAGTAATTTATATCTAATTTAATAGTTACCATATGTCTAATCTGTACATTTTGGAAACAAATGTTCGGTGGGAGGAGGGGTGTACATGACATTAAATATACTTATACATATAACTAAGTTTAAAAGCTAAAAACAGAATAATTCTATACCATGGAACATAAATATAATTTCAGTCCAGTTTAAACTCAACAAGATCATAACAGCCTATTCATTCTAGCAGGGTAATGAGTGAATAGATCTATGCAGAGTTACCATTCAGATTTCTTAGATTTTGGTCAAGCCTTAAACTAAATTAATAGAACCGGAATTGGATGAGTTTCAGTTAAGAAAAAGTTGAACCTGACAGATTGAAGCTAGTTATTATAAAGAATATATAAATAATCCTCTGGGGTCAGTGGTGGCGGTGGGTGCGCTGCATATCAATGGCAGGTCCTCTGTGGGTCTTGCATTAATCCCCTAATGTCCCATAGTATTTTGATGCTAGTGCTGTCAGCAGTCAGCGTAATGACTTCACACATTGGCATTAGCATTATGTAGTGAAAGGGCAAAGTAATTGTATAGGCCCTGGTATGGAGACTACATATGTATAGTATCTGCCAATACTGACCTGCAGAGGACCCACATAGGACTGGAAGAGGAACCATCACTGACCCAAAGAAGACCCGCTGTCACAGTAGTAGTTAATTTACACTATTGTCCAACATGGGACTATTTATTAGGGATTCCAGACCATCGGGTGTTGGACAGTTTAACTGTATATTTAAAAAAATACACTTCAAATATAAAATATACTGCAATATTTGTGTGGCTGATTATTTTTACTTACAGAATCTCTCTTTTGAAGTACATCAAAAGCCGTTCCGTTCTGTAAGATTAAGTAGTATACTAAACTGGAGTAAAATGTATTCAGTGGTTCAGTTGAATTTTTTTTCCCAGGTGTGAATTTTTGACGTAGAACAGCGGACAACGTCTGTCAATTGTCACACAACCTTCATCAATCCCTAACAGGTGTGGAGGGGTCCAATAATGAAGTGAAAGTACACTTTATGTTCTGTTACCAGATCTGGAGTTCACATAAATGTGAATAGAACATCTGCTTAAGACACAACACTCAAAATATCTATCTATCTATCTATCTATCTATCTATCTATCTATCTATCTATCTATCTATCTATCTATCTATCTATCTATCTATCTGTCTATCTATCTGTCTATCTATCTGTCTATCTGTCTGTCTGTCTGTCTGTCTATCTGTCTGTCTGTCTGTCTGTCTGTCTGTCTGTCTGTCTGTCTGTCTGTCTGTCTATCTATCTATCTATCTAGCTCAGGCTTTCCTTCGACCAGGGAAAAGGTTCAATTTGCTGCCCTAGACATGTATTTAAATACCCTGACCAAGGTAAAGTGGTTTGTTTCAGTGGCAGTAGGGTGGCGCACTCCTGGCACCCAGCACCTGGGGTCATGCCCTGATAGCCTACCCCCATAGCTATGATCCTGTATCTGTCTATACGATCATCTATTATCTACCTATATTTTGAGCTTCACACCGGTGTGCTTGGGATCGTTATGATGTATTCAAATTTGTTTGCAGTATGTATGATGCCTTCAATCAAAAATAAATAACCAACTCTAGAGGTTATTACATCCTAAACTTACCCTTACCCTGCATCATGCTTTACTGGGGTTGCAGACATGGTCCATGGTTTCATTTCTTAGGTTGTATAAATACTGCCTTCTGCTGCTTCCAAATATCCCAAATTTAGATGCACCTCTCCATTAAACCTTAATTAACATCTCAGATGTGTCGTTTCAGTGTTCTAGTGCACGTTAGGATGGATTGGTTTTCTCCTATCTTTTAAACGTGACATCTATAAGTGCTGTTTATCAACTGGTGGCTGTTTTGGTGATGTACTGTACATGTGTTGCATGGTTGTTAGGAGTCCCATCAACTTTTAGGAGGATATAGCCATAACCTGTTTGATTTTATGATCGGAATGATGAAACAGTTAGGGTATGTTCACACGTGGCGTATTTCTGCAGACACTGTCCGCATCAATGCCGCACATAATCTGCGTTGCACATTCCGTTACGCCTTTGCCTAAAATGTGAAGTAAAATGCTGCGTTAGTCGTTGCAGATTCAGGTGAAGAGTACTTCCTGCTCTCTTTTAAAACATTCCATCTCAGTCTGGCTATAGACCTCGAAACACATAGATCCAGCCAGAATGATGAAATATCCTGTTCATGAAAGCAATCTGCAGCGCAACACACATAACATCTGCGGAGTTCATTGCGTAATTTTGCAACTCCTTTGAAGTCAATGGAGAAATTCCGCCACAAGTATGCATCAAGTCCGCAACAGCCAGTGCATGCCGCGGACAACAAATTCAGCACCGCAGCCTATGGTCCGAAGCGGAGTTGTTCGCAACGTCTGCACGAAGATAACTAAAAAGGTGTGGAAACCAATGGACAGACTGTCTGCTGCGGATTTCCAGTGCGGACTGTCCACAGCGGAATTCCACAGCAATTCCGCCACGTGTGAACAAGCCATTAGAGTGGCAGTAGGGTGCACAAAAAAAGGAGTGGGAATTAAAATACTGATACAATTTGTGTGTATGTCGGGAAAGCTCCCGACATATACGCTAAACGTGTCCATGGGGCTCCATTGCAGATGGAGGCCAAATGAGAGACTTTTTGGCCTCCGTCTGGCCGGTATACATCACTATACCACAAAACAAAGGTGTTGAATAGTGTACTAAACAACGCTATTCCATCCTGCAAAGTCCAGTACAAAAGTGTATTCTGTATGTTAAATGTATACTTTTATAACATGGTAGTCTATGGCTGACGTATGCCTCTGTATGGCATCCGTTAAACCTATACCTATATAGCTTTTCAATAGCTTTTCATGAGGCATTCATTAAACAGATGCCATTATAGGCTATGGGTGACGGATGCATTAAACGGATGGCTAACAGTGGCATCTGTCACCCATAGATTATAATGGTATCTTTTTAATAGATATGTCATGAAAAGTGTCATGAGAGTTCATGACTTATATGTTAAAAGGATACCATAAGGGCACGGCCAGACGTGGGGGAGTTTTTCCGCTGCAAATGTTGGTGTAGATTCGGGGCAATTACGCAACGAATCTGCACCAACATTTGCATATTTGACAGGTAATTCAGAGTTGCAGATATCACAGCGGACTTGCCACAGATTTCAGTTTTTGCATTGCAAAGGCTGAAATCCGCAGTGAAATTCCACTTCTTCTCCGCCACAGACAGTGCATGCTGCGGAGGGAAAATTCCGCACCGCAGCCTATGGCCCGCAGCGGAGTTTTCTGCAACGTCTGAACTTGCCTAAAAATGTATTGAAACAACTGTAAAAAACGGCCGCAGGAGAATCCTACTGCGGACTGTCCGCAGCGGAATTCCACAGCAATTCCGCCACGTCTGGCTGTGCCCTTATAGTCTATGGGTGAAGGATGCCACTGTAAGGCATCAGAAAAATATAGGAAACAGAAAAATAAAATGCACAGAACATTGGCTCAGCAGCAGGATGTAAGGCTAGGTTCACACTATGTTTTTTCATCCTGTTGAAAGGCACTGTTTTAGTTTTTGGGCGAATTTATCTTTAAAAAGGGAGGCAACTAGACAGAAAAATTATGCAGGCTGCTTTTTTCTGTGAAGTTAAAGAACAGTGGACATTAGTTTTACCAATGTGATCAGCTGAAATCTAAGGTGGTCAATCATGTTCTGCAATGAATTAGTTACACAGAGTATGGGCGATTGCTCTGTTTTCTCTAGGCTGCTGTCGATAAATTGGCACTATACCTATTACAAACACTCTCTCATAAAGGTATGTGCACAATCATCTGTAGATCTGTTATGCTAGGGACTTCTGGGGACAATTTAATGTATTTACTTAATTAACTTGTTTCACAGTAAATTCAATTATGTCAATGTGATTAGGATCAGGTTTCTGCTAAACCTAAGGAACTTTTACTGCTGAAATTCTGAAAGGGTAAGACATGAATGTCTGGATTTCCACATTACGGTTATTTTCCTAATAATAATAATTATTATTATTATCATCATCACTATTATACTTATTTTTAGCCTGATTTATTATATACTGTAGCAGCACATATTGTATTTTACTCCTTGTAACATTCAGATACAAGCACGTGAAAAACGCGCGTGAATCTGGTCCGTTATGCATCAGTGTGCTTTGTGAGGGGCATGCATTATTCACGCACTCGCAAAGAACATCTTTTTTTTAAACTATTATTTTCAATAGAATTAATGCGTAATGTGCATCCGTGTGCTGTGCGTGATTTTCACGCACCCATTGACTTAAATGGTCGATAGGTGCGTGAAAAACGCACCAATATAGGACATGCAGTGACTTTTACGCAACGGACACACGGTGCGTGAAAACTCACGCATGTGTGAATGGCCCCATTGAAATCAATGGGTCAGTGTGCTGTCCGTGATTTTCACGCACAGCACACGGATGAGTTTTACGCTCGTCTGAATGAGCCCTAAGTTAGTGTAAAGGGAACAGTATACAAATTATCCATTTCTTAAGTCTGTACTGCCCAGTGTGGTAGAATAACCACCAGAGATGGTGGGCACACTGCTGTTCTGAACTCTGGCAAGAGAGGGTGGCAGCGCTAAGCTGTCCTTTCCTCAACAGCAGATATTTCACATTCAGGACCAGCTTCAGTGCTGTGCACACACAAGGATAGTGGTGATCAAGGCTTTTGACACTATGTGGAGAAGGAGGAAACACCATTTTTTATGCTATTGTACCCTCCTTCCACAGTGTATGTCTCTGGGGAAATGCTAATTTTTTTAGACTAATCTTTTCATTGTATAAATTAAACTCTTGGACCGTTTATTTTTTATGATAACTACCGTAATCTGCAGCGCTATTTTTGCAGTTAGAAAAAACCTGCAAAACCCAACGCAAACTTGATGGACACCATTATAAGTCCATGGGATCTATCAGGATTTGTAGGGACTTGTTGTACATGGATTTGTCTATCTGTAACGACACGGTTAAAGGGATATCTCAGTCACAGCAAGTGACGGCATACTGCTAGGATATGCCCCCTTCCAGGCAGCGTGAAGAGAACTGCAAGTCACCCCATTAATCAATCACTAAAGGATGGAATAGCCTAGTAATATGCTACAGATGGAATAACCCTTTAAAGAACGGAAGCCATAACAGTAATGTTGGATGACCGATATGGAGATGAGGAAAGGGTAAGGGCATGACCACACATGGCGGAATTCCTCCGCAACTGTCCGCATCAATGCCGCACCTAATCCGGGTTGCGGATTACGGCTGCGGATCTGCACAAAATGTGCAGAAAATTGATGCGGACTGGCCGCTGCGGACTGCAGGAAAAGTGCTTCCCTTCTCCCTATCAGTGCAGGATAGAGAGAAGGGACAGCACTTTCCCTAGTGAAAGTCAAAGAAATTCATACTTACCGGCCGTTGTCTTGGTGACGCGTCCCTCCTTCGGCATCCAGCCCGACCTCCCTGGATGACGCTCCAGTCCATGTGACCGCTGCAGCCTGTGCTTGGCCTGTGATTGGCTGCAGCCGTCACTTACACTGAAACGTCATCCTGGGAGGCCGGACTGGAGACAGACGCAGGGAGTTCTCGGTAAGTATGAACTTATATGTTTTTTTACAGATACATGTATATTGAGATCGGTAGTCACTGTCCCGGGTGCAGAAACAGTTACTGCCGATCGCGTAACTCTTTCAGCACCCTGGACAGTGACTATTTACAGACGTCTCCTAGCAACGCTCCCGTCATTACGGGAGCCCCATTGACTTCCTCAGTCTGGCTGTAGACCTAGAAATACATAGGTCCAGCCAGAATGAAGAAATGTCATGGTAGTAAAAACAATACGCTCCGCAGCACACATAAGATCTGCGGACTTCATTGCGGAATTTTGACTCTCCATTGAAGTCAATGGAGAAATTCCGCCATGAGTCCGCAACCAGTCCGCCACTGCTCCGCAACAGACAGAGCATGCTGCGGACACCAAATTCCGCTCCGCAGCCTATGCTCCGCAGCGGAATTGTACGCATCGTGTAAACGAACACTGCTAAATTAAAGTGAAAGTCAATGGAGAAACGGCTCCGCTGCGGATTAACGCTGCGGAGTGTCCGCAGCGGAATTTAAGTGAAATTCCGCCATGTGTGAACCCGCCCTAAGGCCTTACAACTGCGCTGGGAACCATGTTCGGCGCGGCTGTCAAATAGCCTGTTAATGGTCATGCGTTATTGCAGGTAAAACGTCCCTTCATCTGCAGAATTGTGCGGCCATGAAATAATACACCCTTTATGACTGCATGATTTTGCATGTAAAGGACCAGTTTACCCGCAATAACATAAGGTCATTAACAGGCTATTTGACACCCGCACCGAACATGGTGTCGGCGAGGTTGTTGGTCGCTTCGCAGCCGGGTCAGGGCCGCTCCGAGTGGCCTTACCCTTAATCTTTGAGATGGGACTAACGCAATTCAAGATCCCTCCATGTAATAATGAACATAGTTTATGATAAATCATTTATGGAACCCATTTTTTTTGTAAGTCATAGTCTAGATTCATTTTAAGGTTGAGTGACAGGATGATGATTCTGCCACCCATTTTGTGTTTATTAAATCAGACTGGCAAAACCCAGTTACACAGGTAAATCTATGAGCCCACAGAACATAAGAAACATATTTCCATATAGAAATGAACATCATGTGTTTTATATTTAGGAAAGTTACATTTGGTTGACTGTGCTGCTTTTATTTGATAATCTGTAATATATAACACGTGAACCACAAAAACACTTTCAGCGGTGAACGAAGCTCAAATAACACAGAAACTCTGCAACAATAAAGTATGAATTAGGACTGATACTGGGTTTTGCCAGTTTTTTCCTTTTGTACATTAATTTGTTCTGTTCGTCTGCAACATCTCCAGACTGAAATGTCTGGAACTTTAAAGAGAGAGCGACCAAATTGATTTCAAGTTGGACCCCCAATATGGTATTAATCTCTTCTTTATGTACAGTAATGTTATCTTACAAAAGGTAAATGATAGAAGTGTTCTGTAATGGTCTGATTTAACCCTTTATTACATGCATGTCACTTGAGTCAGAACCTGCACCTGTATCCGTGGCAACTGGACCTGGGACCAGGGGTAACCCATATCGATGAATGGTGCGTCAACTTTAAAGTTCCATAGTGGGTAAAAAGCTGTGAGCGTGAAGTCACAGAGGTCGGTGTCACAACCTTGGTGAAGACACCACTGATGATGTCATCATGAGGGTTGTCAGGAACATGACCTGGTGTGTTCCCCGTGGTGCACAAGTGCATGTGATAATGTCACAGGCCTTATGACATTGCCTGATGTGTCAGTACAAGCAATATGGTTAGAAATAAATGTGCAGGTGCTAATCGGCTGTGACTATACTTGCCACTACAGAGATGTGGTGTGAACCCTTTAAGGCTATAGCGTGTGATGAGGCTGTGGCAATGATGTCATGCGTCCGGCTTCACAACCTATGTGACAGCACTGCTAATAGCTTTGTCAGTTGGCTGTTAGGGACATCAGATGGTGGATCCCAATGTTAGTGACATTGTCTGATTTATCCTCTTTAAGGACACAGAACCGGTGGTGACATTACAGGTGGGGTGTGCAGGTGGTCATGAGGTGCCGGTTGTATAAACTTAGCCCTTGGACCTGCATCGACCAGACAGCCACAGCGGCTGCACCTGGGAGCATGGGTTGCCCATGCTGAAGGTATGGTATGTTCCCTTAAAGGCTTTTATAACGGGTGATGACGCTGTGGGTGTGAAGTCGTGAGGGCTGACATCACAACCTTGGTGATGATACAGCTGATGAACTTATCGGGAGAGATGTCATGGACATTAGCTAGTGGGTCCCCAGGTGTGGTGATGTCATGGCGCCATGAAGGGCAATGTCGGTGAAATTGCCTGATGTGTCAACGTCTGAGAAGATGCAGAGATATTCACTGTTCTCTCCTTATGGTGCAAGAATGATACCATCAGGGGCTACACTAAGTTTATGTCATGGGTCACCCAGTAATACTGCTTCTCCTGGCAATATCTAAAGGAAGGAGTATATGTTTAGTCAAGCTGATGGTGTCATAATTTGAACCAATGACAGAAGCCAAAGACAAGACAGAAGATCTCTCACTGAGATAATATTTTAGATATTTGGAGATCAGCTCATCTCTAGATAAATAGTTAGCCCATCTCTAGCCCGAAAATATATTATTTGAAGACAAAAGAAATAAAAATAATTTTAGCTGGAAACCTAACATTCAGAAAATATTCATATTTTCTTTACGATTCATGTTTCTGTTTTTAAGTTTAGCTTCACCATAAAGATAAAGCTAAGGACTTTAACTCACAAACCACTCTTAAGCAAACCCCTGCTATGTAGGAAGGAATCTCCTGTAGACTACTATAAAGCATTAGAGGAAAACAGAGGCAGACATTGCACAATGACAACATTTGGAATATGGCAGTGTAGATTTTGGCACAATATTCTATTTAATTTCAAAGGAGTGTGGGGATGTATCAAAACAAATTCAAGTTTAACATCTTGACCCCCTATGACTTTTTTTTTTCCAAGTGCAGGGTAGTGTTTTCAATATTTTTTTTAAAATGTCCCTGTAGAATTGTAAATTGCCCTGAAATTTAGTGACTTATGTGCAACCAAAAACTCAACTTTAACAGCAGGATAAGAAAAAAAACCTAAAATTAATTAGATTTTTTTTTTCTTTCAATTACTTCAATTATTTACAATGAAAACTGATACCAGGAAAACTGCACTTCATACATCTGTTAGCGTTCATAGTCCTGCAAATAACAAGACATCTTCAGATTTTGCTTTGTTTCCTCTGCACCACAATATATCAAACATATGCTGTTTTATATATATATATATATATATATATATATATATATATATATATGTGTATATATATATATATATATATATATACACACATACACACACACACACACACACACACACACAAAACCACGAATATATACATGAATATAGCCATATATACACACATATATATGTTTACACAAGGAACTGTCTGCTTTTGTAGGTGTCCCAAAGACCTAAGCTGTGAGAAATCACCAAGAGTTTCAAAACAGAGGAACTTAACCCGAGTTGATTGCAAGTTCATTCTCTTTTTATAACCCTCTGGCCACATGTGTGCATTCAAGGACGGATTTCAAACCTGTGCCGTACCATGAACCCTAGGAAAATAAACCACATGAAACAAGCAGAAATTGACTCTATTGCCCAAGAGATTGCAGCGGAAATTGATCCAAATTTGCTCTAGTTTTTATGAATTTCATTTTCTAGAGATATACCCTGAACGTATATATTCCATATAGAATTATTAATGCTGTGACATTGTGGACTTTATATTAGACAGAAATAACAGAATTATTTTATAGTGCAATTAAAAAAATATATCACAATTTACTATAAACAACCAAACCTTAAAATAAAATGTCATTCAAAAGCATATTTAACTTATGGCAAATGAAAAATTCTTGCTTTTTTTTCTTATATAATTTATGTCTGGCATAGTATTATAATAGTAACATTGACTGGAAACACCATCTTAAGGAATAATTTAACTGAATGATGATTTTACATGTGTTTCCAAATCCCCTGGAAAATGTAATTGGAATAAACCTTTTCTTTGAAAGGATAATGTAATTTTTCCCAGTCAATGGTTTAGGGCACACACTCAAGGGCAATTATTTCATGAAGCCACCTGTGGTATTTTTGGCAGCATTGTACACCCTGAGACTTATATGGTGTCCTGTTGGGCCCGTTGATCAGTATGTGAATTTCTTAACTGTATCCATGTGCTCCAGAGTCTGGCTCTTCACATTACGGACAATTAATCTGTATCACTATTTTATAGTCACACAAATGCGCTTCCCATCCAACATAAGCCTTGGCGCACAATACAGTAACACACACATAATAGATAATTGTAGGAACCCCGTGTACTGCCTTACAGGGTCTGTGTTCAGTTAGCATCCTACTTTATACTATATAATGCAGAAAGTGCAGCCATTATCTGAAATATTTGGGGGTAATTTATCAACATTTCCAAGCCAGTTTTCTGTCTTTTCCGCCACCTTTGCCACTTTTTTGGGTAGGGGATGTGGCCTCTGGAAAAGGGGGCATATCATGGGCACTAAGGCCTGACAAATATATTATAATTTACCCCAGAAAACTGGTGTAAATGTTAGTGGAAATCTACGCCAGCTCCTAGCTGGTGTAGATTTCAGTCTATGGGGCATAAAATGGTAGATGCTCGTGCTGGGCCCCTACCTTGCCCCTCCCCGATTAGACTACACTAATAATAATTAAATACAATTTCTTAAATAATAATAATAAAAAAATTATACTCACGTCCCCGCTCTTCTTCTTCCCTCCAGCTACATCATCACTCCAACGCTGCTCATACAACGTAATGACACTTTGGCATTGTATGCGACGCAGCACTAATGACTTGTACTTCTCTGCATCAGGACCTTGCACGAATGGGATCCAGGGGAGAGAAGAGGAGGGCTGAGGTGAGTATGTGTTTTTTTTTTTATTTTATGTCCAATCGGGGAGAATGTATGGCACATGGCTAAAGTCGTTACGCCACAATTGTAGCACACAATGACCAAAACATGCAGCACATTTATTAAGAGGATATATATGTAGAAGAATGATCGAGGCACTCACCGAAGCTGGCAAAAAATTCGTTCTTTATTACAAAAGAGGATCTAGGTCAGGATGTGGAAATGCCTACGGCCGTTTCACGTGCTGGTACACGCTTTCTCAAGGCCTTGAGAAAGCGTGTACCAGCACGTGAAACGGCCGTAGGCATTTCCACATCCTGACCTAGATCCTCTTTTGTAATAAAGAACGAATTTTTTGCCAGCTTCGGTGAGTGCCTCGATCATTCTTCTACATATATATCCAGCTTTTTGTGCTATTCTTTCGAAGAGCAACTCCGTGGCAATTTACCTGCAATTATCCAACAGTAAGCAAGCCATATTTCAACTCCTATTCCGACTGTGCGGTTTTGGTAGTGCCAGCCTCTTTCCTTCTTCCCATTGACATTTATTAAGAGTCTTTCACCTCTTAATAAATGTGTTGCAGTTTACTCTAACTTTTCTCACTACTAAATCTTAATAATCTCCCCCGTTTGTTTTTCCTGTAGGTACAAATAATCTGGCCATTCCTTAAGGGGGTATAAATTGTGCTGTATGTATGTTGAATATTGTGCCAGATTATGGTGTACGTTGTTTTATACTGTCTTATTAAGAAATGCGATATATATTAAACTGCTTTTACCACCCGGGAGTGTCTATCCAAGAGGAAGATTTGTTTGGTATTCAGTGTGGTGAGAATACCTCCATATTACCGCGTCCGAAGGAACATGGCACACTTTTTTTTTTGTGGATTTACAGATTTGTTTGTAATACGTTATAACAAAAATGTCACTCTGTATGACTTCATATGACGTAGTCTAGGGTGCCATATTATGGCTCTGTACAACTCTACATTAAAGTCATGTGTGTGAGATCTAAGGCTGGATTCACACAGTGTTTAGGTCAGGTTTTCGTGGCATTTTTAGTGGCTATTTTATCTCAGCCATATTTTGTTCGCTAAACACACAGCAGACAGATAGGAAAATATGAAGTGCTTTACACACAATGCTTTTTTGTTTGTTCAGTTTGTTGCATTTTTCCAAAATGCATCATGCCCTTGCTGTTTTTGAGGGCGTTTTCCACCCATAGACCCCAATTTTATCAAAAGATGCGACTACTTCCATTTCAGTTTAAGGGCATGACCACACGTGGCGGATTTCCTCCGCAACTGTCCGCATCAATGCCGCACAGAATCTGCGTTGCAAATTCTGCTGCGGATCTGCACAAAATGTGCAGTAAATTGATGCGGACTAGCTGCTGCGGACTGCGGGAAAAGTGCTTCCCTTCTCCCTATCAGTGCAGGATAGAGAGAAGGGACAGCACTTTCCCTAGTGAAAGTAAAATAATTTCATACTTACCGGCCGTTGTCTTGGTGACGCGTCCCTCTTTCGGCATCCAGCCCGACCTCCCTGGATGACGCGCCAGTCCATGTGACCGCTGCAGCCTGTGCTTGGCCTGTGATTGGCTGCAGCCGTCACTTAGACTGAAACGTCATCCTGGGAGGCCGGACTGGAGACAGAAACAGGGAGTTCTCGGTAAGTATGAACTTCATTTTTTTTTACAGGTTGCTGTATATTGTGATCGGTAGTCACTGTCCCGGGTGCAGAAACAGTTACTGCCGATCGCTTAACTCTTTCAGCACCCTGGACAGTGACTATTTACAGACGTCTCCTAGCAACGCTCCCGTCATTACGGGAGCCCCATTGACTTCCTCAGTCTGGCTGTAGACCTAGAAATACATAGGTCCAGCCAGAATGAAGAAATGTCATGGCAAAAAAGCAAGACGCATCCGCAGCACACATGACATGTGCATGACAGCTGCGGACTTCATTGCGGAACTTAGAATCTCCATTGAAGTCAATGGAGAAATTCCGCCATGAGTCCGCCACTGCTCCGCAACAGACAGAGCATGCTGCGGACACCAAATTCCGCTCCGCAGCCTATGCTCCGCAGCGGAATGTTACGCATCGTCTAAACGAACACTTCTAAATAGAAGTGGAAGTCAATGCAGAAACGGCTCCGCTGCGGATTAACGCTGCGGAGTGTCCGCAGCGGAATTTAAGTGAAATTCCGCCACGTGTGAACCCAGCCTAAGGCTGGATTCAGACATCTAATTTTTGTTGCAAATTTTGGTGCAGGTTTTGATGCAGATTTTTGAACCAAAGCTAGAAGTGGTTTCAAAAGGAATAGAAATTATAAAGGCAGAAATAAAAGTTCTGATTCCTCCTGGATTCACTTCTGACGTTGACTCAAAAATCTGCATCAAAATCTGCAACAAATATGTGATGTGTGTACAACACTCATAAATCACTAAAAATACATATTGTACATTTAATGCTGTGTCACTTGGTCTACATAGCTGAGAATCTACATAATGGACTTCCAAACATATTTTCAACCAAGCATGTGCTAAAATAGCCAAGAAACACTCAGTCTCAAAGCAGCCCCACTGGAATATGAAGTCTACCAAACATAGGCTCTCTTTATCCGCCCGGCAATCTGACTAAAACACCTGCTAAATGCAATATATAGCACTCACAACCTCCTCCATGAAAACAATAGTGCACTTATCAGCTCGTGTTATTTTAAAGAATTAACCCCAAAAATATATACACTGCATCGCCAAAAGTATGTGTACTCCCCTTTAACTAGTGAATTCAGTCATTTCAGTCACACCCATCGCTAACAGGTGCACAAAATCAAGCATATAAGCAAGCAGACTTCCTAGATATACATTAGTGGTGGAACGGGTTATCTGTCCATGGCTGCAATAGTCCACCATGATCTAAGTTGCCTACGGGAGATGTCAAGAAAAAAACTGCTCACTGGGAACTTCATAAGTTGGATTTCCATAGCAGAGCAGCTACATATAAGTTAGAGATAACCATACGTAATGGTAAGTATTGGCTACATGCATGTAAAGCACACTTCCGGACTCTAGAGCTCTTAAACCACATTTTCTTCTGACAGACAAATCTGGGTTCGGTTGACAACACTTCTTGCCAAATGAGTAGTGTCCCCTATAAAGTTGGAAGAGGAATAATGGGCAATTTTTTTTTATAATTTTGTCTGGGGCCTTCTGTCAGCCAGGGGCCAGCCCAAGCCACTATGCCGCTTCCTCTGCTCAGCGGGCAAAGTTTCAGCCCATCCAAAGCCGTACCATAACCATAATAATAAGACGCCATGGCTCTTCTCTGCTTGTAATGCGCGGCTTCAATCGCAGGATCGACACCTAGCGCAGCATGTGGCGTCACATTTCCTGGACCTTTAAAAGGAAACCACTTCAGCGTTTCAGTGCTGTGGTAAATTTGTAAGAATGTGGGTATAATCCTCATTCCTAAACGGCGCTATACATTGTGCTGAATCTATGTATAGATAATTGCTTTTCCCTCTCCAGGAGTGTCTATCCAAGAGGGAGATTTTTTTCGTGCAACATGTGTATATCTTATGTTACGTCTCACTGAGTTTTTTGCTTTTGCAGATTCAGGCAATGATGGCTGACTAATGTGACTTTTAATGTCGGCATCTGGAAAAATGTCCCTTACACCATCTTGATTAGTGTAACGTCTGTGGTTGCTGACCTCGAACTCCTTCCATCCGGTCAAGGCCCTTCTCTCCAGAGATGTCTGCACATGTGGCCGTCCTGTTCCACAGTGACCACCAAGGTGCGCTCGCGAGCTCAGTCAGCCTTGGAGCGCACACTGGTGTGAGATTGAGCTGATTGCTTCCAGAGCACCCTGGACTATAAGAAGGGCTCTGCCCCTTCCTATCTTGCCTGAGCCTTGTTGTCTTTATCCTAGTATGTCTGTGAAAATGGTCTCCGAAGTGTTTTCCAGTACCCAGTGTTTCCCGTTCCTGCTACCTGTAACCTGTATCCCGCGCTGTCCTGGTCAAGTGCCGTGTTGAGCTGAAGTCATGCTGTGCTGTGTTCCATGCCTGGCGCCTGCCTGCTGCCTAGTCCCAGCCGAGCCTGTCTTGCTACTGTCTGAGCTACCGCAGGTACACTATACGAACTATAAACTGTGACTTGTGTCCTGTTGGCCAGCTGCCATACCGTCAAGGAGGTACGGCCCAGTGGGTGCATATGCCCAAAGTGACAATTAGGATATTTGCCAAACCATAACAGTGGGGAGTATGTTACCAGCATGACTACACTGCATCCTCACGTTAGGGGCAGTGCTTAGAATATAAAAGGCATCTGTTCCCATCAAATGATGTGCAGTATGCAGGAAATGACCATAGAAAACAAGCTGCCATGCTGTACCTGATGGTGCTGAGCGGCACATGCAAGGGCCTTGAGTCAGTGGGTCCAGCAGCATTGGTGGGTGACGGGCAGGAGACTTCCCGTGTATGTACACTATGTATTGTGCACAGTATGTATTGGCGGGTAATGGGCATCAGTCTTAGAAGCCTAGAAAAGGCATGCAATCTAAAGAGGATGTCTCCCGTATAAAAGAGGAGTGTCCAAGACCGTCCTACTGAGTGTTAAACCAGCCATTACTCCCTGCCTAAGTTTTAACGTTAAAGAGATTTGTACCTCTCTGCTGAGAAGTGTTATTTTTGCGGTCTGTTGTGGCCATGTATGTATGTAACACCGGCCTAAGTAAAAAACTTTGTTTTGCCATCATCTTGGTCTCCATTTCATCTTTCTGCACATTGGCCATACACCATCTTGGCCACCATTACAAGTTCCTAGCTATTTTCCTGTTTGTATTCCTGTGCTTTTCCTGTGTTTGACCCGGCTTGTACGACTTTGTTGGATCTTACCCTATTATATAATGACCCCGGATTGTCCTCCTTTGATACCGACTTTTAACCTGGCATTTACCTGTCTGTTAACGACCCAGATATTTCATGGCTACGCTTATTAGCCAGCCCGCTATCTGCTCTTTAATCATCTCTTAACTATCCTGGGGACCACGAGCTGGGTATCCGACTGGCAAAGTAGACAGCTTCTTGCAAGGGTTAAGGGTGAAGATTCGTGGATATCTTAGAGTCCGCACCACTAAACCAATAACCATCTCCTGAACTGCTCCCTACCTAACTGCCAAGCTTCTTCCAAGTCCATCTTGGTCTGACTAGTTGCTGTGCTACTTAGAGTTCCTATCAGGAGAACCTGCATCTGCATCCCCGCTGCCAGTTACCTGGGACTTGCCACCTGTCAGAAGAACAGAGGTACTCTGACCTCTGTTTGGCAAGCTGAGGTGGCTAGCAATGACCGCATGTATTCTTAATCCATAAATATTGAATGAAATGTGACTAAGGCTGCTTTCACACGGCAGTATTTAGGTCACAATTTTTTTCATATCAGTATTTGTAAACCAAAACTAAAAGTGGCACATACATAGAAAAAAAGAATAATGGAAAGATTTGCACCCCTTCTGTGTTTGGTTCCACTCCTGGTTTTGGCGTACAAATACTAAAGGAAAATACTGACCAAAATACTGCCATGTGAAAGTGGCCTGAAACAAATTTAATGTGATAGTGAGTTTTTGATACTTTGTTTTCTAACATACATTATTGCCCACTTTCTTGGGAATTCATGGAGGATTGTAATTAATATTTCAATATAGAATTAAACACAAGACAAATATATATGGATCTCTTTAATGATTGACAGCTGTGAAAACATGATGAGCAGATGACATAACCTGTTCATTGCATCCCACCCTTAATACTGTCACAAGGACCCCATTATTCCACCATGCTGGCATGTTATTTATAGTGGAAAGAACTGCACTATTGTATTATGCAAACATAAGATTATATATTGAATAATCCTGGAACTTGTCAGTCATTTTGCCAAGAAAATTACTAACCATTTTCCAGCCAAAGTTCCTGCCAGCATTGCTACATTAAATACCAAAAGTCTCAGTTATTTGGGGCCAAAATGAAAACACCCATTAAATGAGCGTTAATTTTCAGTCTAATCTACAGTATTCTTATTAGTAGTGAATATATACTTTATACTGCGTGTATGTGTGGCTATATAGGCACTGTAGTCCTGGCTACGAATTGTGAGCCGTTTTGGTTGACTAACTAGTTATTATTATGAATAGCTGCCATGTACCATTTATTGAAGGACAACCAACATCCAGTACCAAGTAAACAATGTACATTTATGACTCTCTACTTGTAATTTCTCATCTGTTCTACAAATGTCCCAAAAACGAGGTGTCATGCTTTCTGCAAACTACAATCGACAAGACCACTACGAATTGCAGGGGGGAAAAAAAACCAGAAAAACACCACATCATTTTTCTTGCTGCTTATTCAGTTTGGGGACCGGCCATGAGTTGATTGTACTCAGCATGGAATTCAAAATAAAGAATTCCCTATAAGAACAGTTTCCAGCAAATCTCGCAATGTTGTTTCACTGCCAGGAGGCATTTTGAGGCCAGCTTGGAAAACACCTGTGATCCCAGTAGTATACCTAAAGAACATACAAAATCTCACACTCCTGAGTGATATACTAAGCGAGGGAAACATAAAACAATTCAAAGCAACACATCCTCCCTTCTCATTAAACAGATACTTGTGTGTTCCCCAGTGTCTGGTGCTGAGATTCTATAGTCTGTTATCTGCTTTGCTTTATGAATACCAGTGCTCGCTGATTTCTGGAATCACCGGAGTGTCCCAGTATCTATACTCCCAACAAATGTACAATGTCATGATACGAGATATACAACCTTATCAACGGTCAATTAGAAGAACTGGACTCAAGCAGATACAATGGAGCACATACAATGTAATAACACACATAATACATCATGGTACCATTAATATTCAAACAGTCTTCTATTTAAGAGAGACCAAAAATACAATCCAATAATGTCTTATGTTTATATTATTACATAGCATGTAGTTCAGGGCACAGGATTTCATATATAGTTGGAGGTGGGGGGTGTCTTACATTATTAATAATATTGTCGCGATCCAGGGGTATGTGGACCCACTAGGCCACTTCGATGTAGCGGAGAGGCAGCTAACCAACTCACAGTCTATGCAAAGTTGTATGGAAGAGGTTCGTAGCACAAGGGTACCTGAGATAGTCCAGACGACGGCAGGGCTCTGGCACAGATGGGGCTAGATGTGGCAGGTTGCGCCAGATGTGGTGGATGGCACCAGGAGTAGCAGATGACACCAGACC
Organism: Rhinoderma darwinii; assembly: GCF_050947455.1. Taxonomy (NCBI): domain Eukaryota; kingdom Metazoa; phylum Chordata; class Amphibia; order Anura; family Rhinodermatidae; genus Rhinoderma; species Rhinoderma darwinii. Next base: position 287,694,309 of record NC_134691.1, read on the forward strand.
TGGTGTATTCCAGCAGACGTGGCGGGTTGCGCCAGACGTGGCGGATGGTACCAGGGATGACAGATGACACCAGACGTGGTGTATTCAACAGGTGGCACAACACGACTCCGATACTAGGCAGGCTCAGGAACGAAACACAGCACGAGATTTAGCAGATAGGAAGCAGGGCACGGGAATACTGGGAGCAGAAAACACTAAAAGACCATTTGCAATACAAACATGGGAAAACTACAACAACGCTCAGGCAAGGAGTGGAAGGGCGGAGCCCGTTTTATAATCCAGGGTGCACTGGGGATAGGATAGGGAACTTTTAGGGAGTGCGCACACTGGCCCTTTAAGGCCGGGGACGAGTGCGTGCTTGCACCCTATCGCACATGAAGGGGAGGCCGCGCCTGCCAACACTATGCCAATAGGACACTCTTTCTTTGTTGTTAGAATTTCCGTTATGTACGCCAGACCAGAGGCGGACACAGACTGCAGAGGGCCCCTGTGAAAAGAATGTGCCTGGGACCCCATAACTTAACCACACCCACGCTCATATAAAACTGCGCATATAGACCTCTGGGACCCGCTGCTTCTGTAACTGCCAATCACTTCTATGGGAGTTACGGAAACAGCATAGCTCAGCAAGCTTTGCTGTTTTCGTAACTCCCGAGCATCTAATCAGGAAGTGGCCGGGAAGCAGCAGGAGCCGAGAAAGGCAGAACAGGGTTTAGGGGGCCCCATTCTAGAGCTAGGCGTAGGTCCCAGAGGTGGGACCCGCATCTATCGAACATTTATGGCATATCCTGTGGATATACCAGGAATGTTAAGGAAGTGCAAATCACTTTAACTGTCCACTGAGCTCCACTCTACTCCAAACATTTTTCACAGACAGGGCAGCAACCACTACCTCCTAGTTCTTTTTATATTCAGTCAGTCCCCTTCACAACACTCAGCACACACACCACACAGTAAAAGCATCGGCAGGCTCAGGGGGCGGAGCAAGAAGAACCCTAACATTGATTGGCTGAGAAGCTCAGCCAACCACGATTGGGCTTAATTTGCGCAGCGCCGCTATCCCGGATCGATAACTGGTCCAAAGATAGCGATGCTATCTGGTGGTCTTAGTCCCCCAGTGAGCGTCACAGTCAGATGTTGCACTGCATCTGAGAGTGATGCTGGTTACTAGAGGACGAAGACCACCAGACAAAGCCAGCCTCGCCAGGCCCCTCACCTCCTTATACGTTTTCTAAGCAATAGATCGGCATGGCCGTGCGGCAGACGGAGGGGGCCCCCTCTCACCCTGTGCACTTTCAGAAACTCATAGATCAGGCCTCCTTCCTTAACATATGTTGTTGATGGCATCAATAACATATATGAAGGAAGGGGGCCCGATCTGTGATTTGACAAAAGTGCACAGGGAGGGAAGGGGGACCCCCTCCGTCAGCCACACGCCAGTGTCGATCTATGTGCCGGTCTATGCGCACAGTGTTTAGGGCAGCTGAGCGGGCCCCCAACCCCTCCGGGCCCCTCTGCAGCCAAAACCGGCTGCATCGGCGATATGTCCGCCCCTGTGCCAGACAAAATCCAGGCAAAATGCACTGTGAACCTAGCCTAACATAGATGATACTCTTTTTCCAAAAGAGCTAATGGACATTGCCATTAGCTCCATGTATACAAGGAATTAAATTTTTCCAACTAGTCAATACAGCCGGCTCATAACCTTCACTGATACACATATAAATCATCAGGCATCTGATAAGTACAAGGCCCAAACCACCACTGACATTGTATGTGTATAACAAAACAATGAACTGATGTAGTGATTTGGAGCCAATCTTATCTTACCTAATGTCTTACACAATTGTTAGTAAATGGGGTAGCAATAGATAATTATAATTATTAATTGAAATTGTTATGTCTGTGGCAATAAAACAGTCAGTGACCAACGGAAGTTTGTACCATTATTATTTCCTTGATATAGGACGTGGATCGGTTTAATACTATCATTATTACGGATTATAATTGCAGCATTTTATCAGCTATCAGAACATGGATGAAATGAATATTATTAACACTGGGAATGATTTTTCCGTGTAGATAATCATATGAAATATCTGTAGTGTGTGCCTATCTGGCTCCATGCTATTGTGTGCCACTCTATGTTGCCTCCGTACGGCTCCATACTATGGAGATATGTAATGTATACAAAGTTGAGCTTAGAAATGGTTAAAGAACCAGTTACAAATTCCCAGACTAGACTCGTGTATTTAGCAGCCCAAACATTAAGAGGCCACAGTGTGAATTCATTAACTATTCATATTGATAAAATGAGCTCTAATGATCTCTCTTTAGGTAGCCGCAGACGAGCATTGATAGCCATGTAATGTTTGTTATGTTTCCGTGAACAGGATGTGGGAATGTTTTCGAGGTTCTACTTTCCAACTTACAAAAATATTAAGGGGGTAATGCGCTTGTAGAGTTCACATATATTATATTTTCGTAACAAACACATATGTAGAGATAGTGTACTGAAACATCTAGAGAACTGAATGAAAGATCTAAAAATATTCTGCCATTTGATTATATACACGACATAGTAATATATTACCTTTGAGATTAAACCTGAGTATGCGTAATAGTGCCAAAGTTCATGTGTGGTTCCACATATGGTTACTGTATACAATTTGGTATAAAGACTATATTGTACATCCTGAAATTAAAATCATTAGAATGAGCTGTTGTGTGCAGACACTGAACAAGCAGAGAATGGTGACACAGTATATGAGCACATATTTCTATCTTCTAAAATGTCACTGAGACGGTATCAGTGGAGGTCTGGGTGTGGGGACCCCCCAACTGCTAGAACAAAGTAGCTGCAATGTTCTTCTGGGTGATGTGTCCCTTCAGCTCATAGATCTAAGATTTCTGAAGAAAGCTCAAATGAAGACAACAAAAAGCTGACTGAGAGAAAAATTGTAAATCTAGCTGAGACTGGGCTATAAGACATACTATAACTAGAAGTTAGGGTGATGATGTCCTGTAACTAATTCAATGATTATACAGATGTTTTATTACTCAAGCGTAAAAAAAAAACATACTTGAGGACTTGCAATAATTCAAGAACTAGCCGTTCCGGTATGGCTGTACAATTGTGTATTATTGAACACATTTAGGAAGAGCATTCACATCTCCATAGTATTTGAAAGCATCATCTTGTTGCTGACCTGCACCATGCCCCGTGTCTGCTGTTAATGCTCACATGAAAATGGCATTTGATGGTTTGGTGCAATAACAAAATGTAAGCTTTACTGCTTGGAACCTGTAAAAACCTGACTTAATTACATTGCATACACTCAGTTACTTAATAAAAATGTAAAATAAAGCAAAAGCAGCAAAGCACAGCAAAATAAAAAGTTGTAAGTATCCTCTTTCACCTAAATACCACGATCTACAGATTAGACGTTTATTTAATTACCATAGTTTTTAATACATAAATTGTTGTACCTGTAAAGGTAGCAGTTACTAAAATATTAATGGATCACATATATACTTTGATATAGATCATTTATTGCAAAAAATAATAAAAGCAAGTTCTTCAAATGTGGTAAAGAATAAACATTACACATAATATATTTAACTAGCAACAGACCTAAAAATTTAGGTTTGAAAGTAGTTAACACCAATTCCCCTTCTTTTACGATATATGTAAATGAGCCCTCACACTGAATACACGTTTAAAGGGGTATTCCTACAACAAACATATATGATGAAACCACAGAATAAAGGTGTATTATTTGGGCGTCCCACCTCTGTGACCCCTACCTATCAGGAAAATAAGATCCCTCTGACCCTAGTTTGTTAATCCACAGTGGTGGCAGGTGTATATAGGAGGAAATAAAGCGCAGAGTTGGCCGTGCATGGATGTGGCTCTCTCTTCTGTAGTCTACAGGAGTTACGGAAACAGCTAAGTGTGGCATGCACAGCCAGGTCTCCACTTCATCTCCTCCTATATGTAGTGGCCACTTTGGTTTGCCGAATAGGTGTTCGTGGACCCCTGTTCTACCAATAGTTGGGATTCCAGATGTGGGACCCCTACCTGTCAGACATATTTTGTGGATATGCCATAAATGTCTGTGGTCGGAATACTCCTTGTTCCTGCCCTTGTGCCTGCAGGATTGATATGGAGGGAGGCAGACAGTCACCAGTCCAGAGAATTGTTATCCCTGTAGTAGTAGTAGTAGTAGTGGCTTCATTTATTAGGCCTGTAAAGACATTACTTTGTAAGCCAGGTAAAAAAAAAATATGCAATGTTACCTGGAGTTAAAGGGCATTTGAATATTTAGTTTAGCTCCAGTCTGTACCCTCATTTTTAAGTTTTTGGATGGAAATGTGTAGTAAAAGGGTTATTGGTAAAACATATCCCCATTAAAGATTGTAGTTCCCCTTTAGACAAGCGAATTACAGGAGAATCTGCCCATATTCAACTGTTACCTTGTAACTACCATTTATTTGCAAATATGGCTGAATCTAGCTGCTCAAAAAACTTGAATTTTCAAGGCTTGAGTTGGGCTTTCACACTTAAAGGGGCATTCTTATCAAAGAATGTAATAGCATATCACTAGGATATGCCAGAACATTCTGATTGGTGGGGCTCTGACCCCTGGGAACCCGCAGATCTGAATAATAAAGGGAATGCCCCTCGGGTCTTCTCCTGCACAGCGGCTCTCCTTGCCACCCACTGTGCAGGGAACTGCAAAACCGCTACATTCAAGTGAATGGGGCTGCGTTGTAGTACCCTGGGGTGTGCAGGTAAACACTATGCAGCAGCTGCAGATATAAGTTAGTAGTCCCTTCATTATAAGGATTGTGGGGGTTGTGGCAATCGGACCCCACTGATCAGTAAATTATGGCATATTCTAGTGATATACCATCACATTCTATGGTGAGAATACCCCTTAAAGCAACAGTACATATTTAAAAAAAAATATTGGCAGTATGGTTTACGATGTTTCTTACCATTAATATTGATATGACTATTGGTACTGCCATAATCACTAATAATAATCATAAAAGTTGTATAGTAGTAGCATAAGTAGTAATAATAATAATAGTAGTAATAATAAGATTAAAATACATGTTTTTCTAAAAATTCTTGTTGTTATAAATGAACTTTACAGTTAGAAGATGAATATACATGTTTTTTTTAAAGCTGCGATAGTATTGAAAACCCTCTAATATGAAAGACAGATTTCTATCAACAAAAATGACTACCTCCAAATCAAAAATCTCATAAAATCAATGAAAGGCCACATCTGTTTTTCCTCTCTGCAGTCCTCGTAAGCCAAGGAAGAGAGTGTAAAATGTTTCTACTAATACAAATGTGTAGACATAAATTGGCTGCGCTGACTAGACAACAGAGGCTTAGAATATAATTAGGGGATTTATACTTCTTTCTGAAATGTGGCTTCTCTACATAATTACTATTTAGGTTTTTTTATTCAATGTCTATTTTTGGAGTGAAGATCTACATTTATCTTTCTCCATTTATTATTATTATTATTATTATTATTATTATTATTATTATTATTATTATTATTAATAATAATAGTAGTATTAGTAATTTTATATTTTAAGACTACAGTTTTTAGCTGTTTTCCATGGTGTGGGGTCGGAAGTTTAGTAAATCGTACCCAATGGGAGGAAATGAATTCCTAGCACATTATTAGACTTACATCCAAGAAAAAGAGACTGGAAGCAGCACTCAGCAAAAAAAAATGTGAATTTATTCACCCAACACAGCAACGTTTCACTTCCTCCATGGAAGCATTTTCAAGGCAAAATTCATAAGGCAAAATCTATAGTAATTGCCATTAAATGCTCTATATGGCTAAAAAAAAAAAAAAAAAGTACAGTTAGTGAGACTCGCAGACGAGGTTCCCTGGGAAACAATGCATTCTATGTGTGATTAACATATTAAAGGGAATCTGTTACTCTACTCAAGGAAGTTTCTAGCGCTTTTAACAGAATGAATGAATCCATCTTGGTGCTGATATCTGGCCAAAGGAGGAAAGCTGCAAATACACTTATTTACATATGTTACATGATAGATGGAGCTTCAGGTGTGCACTCAGTCGGTGCCAGAGGGTTTGTTTCAAGTTAATGGGACAGTGCTGCAATACCTCAGAACAGCCACTACAAAAGTAACAGCATGTGACAGTACGAACAGCAATGAAACTTATGTAAACAATGAGGATGTTGCAGCGCTCATACAAGTGCCGTGGGCCCTTTTAACAGCTAATCGGCAGGGTTGCTGAATGTCGGACCCCCACCGATCTATTATTGATAGCCTATCCTTTGGATAGGCCATCAATTTTAAACTTCCTCTAAGTCTATGAATATACAGGAAATTTGGAGCTCTGTGTCAGATACAATTCCAATCCCTATAATCAGTACAGAATTTTGCACCAACTTAGATAAATACTAAATAAAAAAAATGATCAAAGGTGGCTATCCACTTTAAGCAATTTTAGTAAAACTCGTCAAATGATATTTGAGAATCCCATTTTCACGATCTGTGGGTATGTGGACCCACTGGGTCGTACCACCGTAGCGGGACAGCAGCTGGCCAAACAGTGTACCAAGTCAATGTTTATATAGTCCAAGGACAAGGGTACCTGGAGCAGTTCAGACAGTAGTAACGGCTAGGCTAAGATGGGACCTTAGCAGAAGACACCAGGCGTGATGTAACACAGCAGGCGTGACCGATGGCACAACACGACTCCAACTTTCTAAGGCACAGCAACAACGGTAGCATGGGAGAGAGGATACAGGATAACACTAAGGGACCATTTGCAAAACTAACACGGGTAAAAACAACAACGCTCAGGCAATGAGTGAAAGAGTAGAGCCCTTTTTATAATCCACGGTGATCTTTGGTTAATTGATGAATATTTCCCAGTAAAGAAATATTCGGCACACAAGGTGATGATTTTAGCAAATCTTTCGGTTTTATTTTATCAAAAGTTGATGCCAGAGGTTTAGTGCACTAAACCTCTGGCCATCAACTTTTGATAAAATAAAACCGAAAGATTCGCTAAAATCATCACCTTGTGTGCCGAATATTTGTTTACTACGTAATTGGGTTGGGACCCTATTCGTGCACCTACCTGGATCTTGTGCGCTTTGAACCACTACTACCTGATGATTATTTCCCTTTAAAGTCGGGCACGAACGTGTGCGCGCACCCTACGGGACACAACAGAACGGAGCGAAAGTGAGCGCTGGTGTCTCCAGGGGAGGAGATGCGGGCCATCGCTCACAGATCCATGGCTGCAGCCGTCGGGGCGTGAGTAATCCTGACGGTCCGCGGCCGTTACACCCAGGAACTAGAGAACATTACTACTATACACATACATTATGGTAAATTATAAATTAGAATGTATGTCATATTTATAAATAAACGAAAATACATGACAAAAAATCACTATTTTGAAAAAAATAGGGTTACATGCAGGACAAGACATGCTAATAAACATAACATTTTACTTAGATATTAACCATAGGAATTGAGTGGCTACATAATGTCTACAATCAGGATCAGTACAAGTAAGTTCGTAGCTAGAATACTCATTATATACCTCTAAAGCGGTGTTCTAGAAGGTACCTTTCTTATAGTCCGCTAGATTGTACATTTACTGACTTTCTGACATAATGTTATTAAAAATGTTATTAAAAAAAATTGTCGCCTGTCTCCCCCGATGGGCAGCTGTCAAAATCCTACAACTGTATGTTAACAATATGGCTGTATGTGAAGTATCATCCAAAGTTACATTGTTTTCAGTGTGGTTTCTGTGACAATTCTGTGAATGGGGGCCTGTTTACATCAGCGTTAGTGTTTCCATTGCTCTGCTCCGTCTGAGGAGCAGAAGAACAAAGATAAAGGAAGTGCCGGTTCGGTTGTATGACAGACAACATCGGCGCCCGTCGGAAACCATTGACTTTAAAAAAAAAACATTTTTCCCCCAAAATTAGGTGGCCCTAGGCATGCGTCTACATTGCATTTATCATTGCATTTAAATTTGCCCACAGAATTAATATCATTGCAGTATAACAGTATCATGGGACATTCAGAATTTAGATGCACAGAATAAATTGATTCCTCTAGGATTATAACATTTTTGTGCAGAAACTATTTATGAAAAACACACACACACACACACACACACACACACACACACACACACACACACACACACACACACACACACACACACACACACACACACACATAAATATAGAGAAAAGGCATATAAAACCATTGTACTCCTGCTGAAATGCAAATCATGCCAATCTTGCTGGTATATTTTGCAGGGTGTGACTATACTTCCATTTGTTTTGGATTTGATTTATTCGCAGGCTTTTCACATTTTGACAAGAAAACACCTTATTAAACTAAGCAATGACTTTTCATAGCTTTCAGGCTGCAGTTTAACTTTTTTACTCTCTGTATGTGGCTTTATAATGCCCTGAGGTTTTATTTCAGAGAGGCGTTGTTTCCAGCTAATCCTACCCATAATTTCCCTTAATATTACAGTATTTTCCAGGATCCTTGGATTTAATGCAGTGTATGGTAACTAAGGCTAAACATCAATGAAAAGATGCTTGAATAGTGAATATGTGTGAGTGGACAGAAACACAAATGGGGAGAACGTTAAAAGGAAGGTGGAGGAGAACGACGACAAGATTCCCAGGAGAGCCCCATCTGTGAACACTTCACCACTCCCCAACGAATGGAGCTCTGCGTGGGCACAGGTGGATCCCAGCCTCCTGCTGGAGCAGAGCTCAGCGCGTAGCCTGAAAGAAGACTTTCATTACTGTTGGCTGTTTGGATTGGAAAGGAGCCATCTCAAACATTTGCAGGTGGCTTGGCCATACTTTGACACTTAAATATTTGAGGCCGTGATAAAATCAGAATATTACTACAATATGGCGCTATACAAAGTGTAATGTGCAATCCTTAATATGAAATGTATGTTAAAAGATCCATTCCCTGGAGACCACTAAGAAATTCACATTTGAAATTAGTATACTACTTATTCCCAAATGTTTTGGTTTTAATGTGTTTTGGGAGGGAATGGAAATGAAAGCAAGTCCGTCCAAGTTCTTTCGCCTTTCATGCTCATGTTACAACTGTTCGAGGCATACATTTTCAAAAGGCTCACATTTTTTATTTTTGCTTATCCTCCTATGGCAAATAGGAAAACTCATAAGTCTCGCAGATTCATAATCCTGTTTGTAACAGCTCAGACAGGGTGAGGGAAAATAAAGGAAATTTTGACATCATATGGTCAGATGCTATCAAGAAACACTTTGATACCCATGAGAACCTTCTCTCCGGAATACCTGTATCCTCACATGGGAATAAAATCTATCTACAATTGTAAATTATATTCAGATTACAGATTTATAAACGTAATTTACCATGTAGTAATAATACAAAAAAAAACTAGCATTGTACGTCCCAGGGCTGGCCTGACCCAACAGAGGATCACAGGAGCCTCCGGTGGGCCGAGCATATGGTATAGTGGTAGGCAACTCCATCTGAAGCTGCCAAAGAACGGATGATCACTTCTACTGGGGATTTTCACTGTTTTGGATTATTTCAAACATAATATTAGTTCTCAGTGATGATATGACCAGTGGGTGCAATATAGCAATGTTATAAAAGTAGATGTCAAGTAGAGAGATACTATGGAAAAACAACTACGTGACAAGAGCTTCTAATGGTCTTCTGGCAAAGACGTGAATTCCAAGAAGCTTTGGACTTAGTTCAGATGTAGTGGATTTGCATTTTGCGGATTCTGCATCACAAATACACAGCAAAGTACAGTACAATACACGTGGATGGGGTTTTCAAAAGCCAATCCAGATGTAGTGGTAAAAATTTGTATTGAATCGAGGTCATGCTGCGGATTCTTAAATTCGCAGAATGTAAATTATGTTGCGGATTTGTTTCAGATTATTTCTGCTTCAATGTATGGGGTGAAATCCGCAGTGAATCTGGAGCACAATAGACATGCAGCACATGCAGATTTTGCCGTAGAAGACTGCCAACGAAATCTGTGGCAGATTTTTTCGACTACTTGTGGATCTGCCCTTAATACAGGTACAGAGTGTTTCAAAGCTGTACCGGGGTCTTCATCACATACGGGATTTAATCATGTTATACCTGTATTAAAGCCTCTTTTTTTCATATTCAATTTTTTTTTATTGAATTTCAATATACACAGATACAGAACACAGTGGAGTGAACGTCTCCATACACTAAAGGAAGACAACACATAAGGTCAAAGCCCAAAACAAAACAAAAAAAAGTGTCATTAAAGCCTCTTTTAATTCACGTTTGACTCAGGGTCAAGTGCCAATTATAAAGCCCTTTGCTACAGTATTTCTCTACTTAATGTGGGTATATTTAAAAAATGTCCTAACCCTAACACTAATATCTCCTGTACTGTCCTAGTTCGTTCAAAATCAGGCTTCTGTTACAACTGTTTGAGGCATATATTTTCAAAAGGCTCTTGCTTTACAGCTCCTGAACCCTGGGATAGTCATGACCTTCGAATTTATTGTAGGGTTGCGCCTATTCACGTGCAACTCCAATAGGTCGGCGCTCATTATATGGTGTTCTCTAGTCTATCTATTGGATATAACAGACACATTGCCTTAGACATCACAAGCCTCTTTTTTCCGTGTTCATTTTTTATAATTTAGCATTTTCTTTACATTTGTTCTGGAGTGTGGACCTTGCTTGCTTTCATGTAAGGTGCCTCCTGGTGTTGCTTTAGTGTAGAAACAGAAACTTACAGGAGTGCCATATTAATATCATACCTCCCAACCATCCCGGATTCCGGCCAGTGTCCCGCTCTCTCCCAGGCGGGCAGTGGCATGTCCCAGTTTCAACTGTATCTGCGTCCTCATTATGCAAGTAGCATAATTAATATACAATTTAAACCAATTAAACAAAATACATAAAACATAAACAGAATACTACATGCAACCTAGGGATGTCCAAATGTTGTCCTATGTGTTCATTTTATCCTTTGCAACCCTAAGCAACTCTATCAATCCTCAGAGATACCACAATACAATTTTCCTTAAACTGTAAATAAAATCGTAAAACAAATTCATATAACATATACTACATCCACTTTATGTAAAAGCCACATGGTTTGAAACAATTCAAAACAGGACATTTGACATTGAAACAATATAATGTTGCTTCAGAACGGACTTTTCATTATGTGCCTTTGTCCTTTTTGCTAAAAAGAAATTCAATAAAGGTCAAATATCTTGAAGCATGTGCCAAAAAATCCCCACAAATCTTGTTCAATACATGTTGATTTAAAACGTAAAAACGAAACTATAGCACAATGTGGAAATACTGATATGTGGCAATGCTTGTAAACCATTGCAGCGAAAAATATTATTTATGTTTGCCATAAATATAAAAACATAGATAAACACTTTTATCTAATATTCCAATAAACCATAAAGGGAAACCATGAAACATCTATCAAAGAACATAATATTTGATATCCTACCCGATCTGGCGATTTGTAGAAGGTGCTTGTGTGATGACTGAGCTGGACTGGGGAGATGGCATTGCCTGCTGTATTACAACGCTGGTATCATGGTTTGGCAGTCTTGCATTTGATAGCTGGTGTGATGCAGGTCCTGCCATGCCTCCAACCGAATTATGTAGTGTGATGTTCTGCCAGAAGAAGAAAAGAAAATTGCCTATCATTTTGCCTCTTTTGTTTATCAATTTCACCAGATCAAAATCATTGTCAATCCTCTTATGACATTTTTACATGGTCACATAGTTACTTGGGTTGAAAGAGACACATGTCCAGCAAGTTCAACCTTTCTCAGACCTAGCTGTTTGATCTAAAGCAGGGGTGCACACATTTTTTGGGCTTGAGGGATGCATTGGGAGATTGTGCTACTTCAAGGAGGCTGCAATAAAACTTCGGATGCTTAAAAAAGTATTCCCATCTTAGACATTTATGGTTTATCCACAGAATAAAATCTCTGATAGCATGTCTGATAGCTGTGGGTCCCACCTATGGGCCCCACACCTTTCCCCAGTACGGGGGTCCCCCGATCTCGTCCCACATGACGAAGCGGACTATGGCTGCAGCATCCAGGCAGGGAATTAGTGGAGAAGTGGCCGGGTTTATGGAACAGCTGAGCTTATTGTGCTACGCTGTTTCCATAGAACTGAATAGGAGTTACGGAAACAGTGAGTTTGGCTGTTTTCGCCAATATCTCAGCCAGTCCTATGAAGAATGAATGGAGCAGCAGCGTGCATGCTCTACCACTGCTCCATTAACCCCTTTGCGACATGTCATGTACATGGGGAAGTATAGTATGCCTCCGGCAGGGCTTTATAGGCGACAGTCAGTATAGCGCTATTCTGCAATACATTAGTATTGCAGCATGCCATGCAAGCGATCCAACGATCGCTGGCACAAATACCCTGGGGACTAATAAAAAAAAGAAAAATACAGTTCAATAAAGGTTTTTTTAATGTACAAAAAATATATATTAAAAGTTAAAAAACAAAACCTTTTCGCATATTTTCCCTAAAGTAATGTTAAACAAAAACAGTTTACATAACTGGTATTTCCGCATCCGTAAAAGTCCGAACTATTACAATATAATGTTATTTAACCCGCTTGGCTATTAAAAATTAAAACCACCTAAATTGCTATTTTTTGGTCACCTTAGCACCCCAAAAAAATTGAATAAAAAGTAATTAAAAAGTGGCATGTACCCAAAAATGGTACCAATACAAACTATAGCTCGTCCTGCAAAAAATAAGCCATCACACTACTAAATCGACTGAAAAATAAAAAAGTTATGGCTCTCAGAAAGTGGCGACACAAAACCATTTTGTTTTTAAACAAAACGTTTTTTCTTTATAAAAGTGGTAAAACATGGAAGAAATTATAAATTTGGTATCGCTGTCATATCAATCCGTAGAATAAAGTTAACATGTCGTTTTTACTGCATGATGAATGTGCTAAATACGAAACCCAATTCACTGTTTTTTACCTTTCCACCCTACAAATAATTTTTTTTCAGTTTGCCAGTACTATATGGCACATTAAATAATGCCGTGGAACACTACAACTTGTCCCACAAAAAATAAGCCCTCATACAGCTATGTCAATGGAAAAATATAACAGTTATGGCTTTTGGAAGGAGGGAAGGGAAAGACAAAAATGAAAATTTCAAAAATGGCTGCGTCTCCAGGGGACTCTTGTTCTCATGATCACTGGGATCCCAGTGCTGGGACCCCCAGCGGTCAAACAATTATCAGCTATCCTGTGGATAGGTAATAAGTTGTTATTGTGGACAACCCCTTTATGCTCTGGCAATTTCCCCTGTTGGCCATTCTTTCTGCCTGAAAATGAGCGTTTTTCTTTACTACAGGTCACTACAGATACAGGCCACACAGTTACAGGTTATGTCTGTGTGACAGGCATCGTTCAGCAGGAATGCCACAAAGAATTTTTGGGTCCCATACAACTGAAAGTCTGTGCCCCTGACCCAAGCCTTAGAGTAAAGAAGGGAAGTTTGGGGCAGGGTGACAAGTAGGGATAATAAGTCAGGGGCTCTGTTGGGTTGAGGCAGAGAGAACAGAAGGCTTTGTTAGGGGAGGTGGGGGCAGTGGGGGCACCTAGTGACAGAGACTCTGTGTGGGGATGAGAGACAAGGTGTCAGGAGCTCTCTTGAAGGGGCACAAGGTATCAGAGGTTCTGAGAAGAGAGGGACAGTTGGAGTTAGAGATATAGGTTAGCAGGGGTTCTGAGCAGGGTAGAGTTGGGGAGAGACAAGGTACAAAGGACTCTGAGAGGGGAGGGGTAGGAGGGAGAGACAAGGTATAAGTGCTCTGAAAGGGGAGTGGAGTAGACAAGGTGGCACGAGCTCTGTGAGGAGAGGCAGTAAAAGGAGACACAGGGAGCTCTGGGGGGGGGGGGGTGGCAGTAGGTGCCAGGTGTTCTTGGTGGGTGCAAACGGCTAAGAGGGACCATTAAAGCATAAAATTAAAGCTGCTACCTGTACAGAATACAGACAGACAGCAGCTTGAGTCTCTCCCTGCCCTCGAAAAAGAAAATCGTTAATGGTTTACTGAGTGGCGCTCCAGCGGCTGGCCCCAGTGATCTGCAAGGAGGGACACAGCTAATCAGACTGGCAATCAGCTGTTTCTGTTCAGAAGGGCATGCTGCGGGTTGTGCACCGCTGGTCTGTTCCTCTAGAAGGCTAAATAAAAAACCCTGGCCAACAGTAGTTAATTTTGGATCAAAAGAGGGGGAAAAAAATCCTCATGGTTGATGGATAATTTCCCTTGACCAATTCATCTTATAATAAGATCATTCTCAATGTCATTAGTCAAGTCTAGGCTTTTTGAATGCTGCTAATGTATCCGCTAGGGCATTCCAAGGTTGACTACTTTAAGGCATCATTTACACGAGCGTAATATACGCGCGTGCGATGCGCGTGCTTTTCACGCGTGTCGTACGCACCTATATTAGTCTATGGGGCAGTGCAGACAGTGCGTAAATTTTGCGTAGCGCGAGTGCGTTGCGTAAAACTCACGACATGTCCTATCTTTGTGCGCTGTTCGCGCATCACGCACCCATTGAAGTCAATGGGTGCGTGAAAACCACGCATGCCGCACGGAAGCACTTCCGTGGTACGCGCGTGATTCGCGCAACAGCTGTCAAACCATGAATGTAAACAGAAAAGCACCACGTGCTTTTCTGTTTACAAACATCCAAACGGAGTGTCATAATGATGGCGAAAATCACGCAGCCGCGCATCATACACTGATGACACACGCAGCTGTTAACTGCCTTTTGTGCACGCAAAACGCAGCATTTTTTGCGCGCGCAAAACACACACGCTCGTGTAAATCAGGCCTAACTATAAAGAATCCTTTTTTACAAAGGGGAGTGGCTTACTCAGGAGGCGGAACATGCTTGTTGTACACAGCTTCATTGGTGAATAATTTGAGGAGGGTCAAAATGGGGGTGTATTATATGAGGAGGCTGTACTGTACTATACGTTGAGCCAGGGACATAATGTGCTTTACGCAGAGTTTGGAAGGTAATACGCTATACATGATTTAAGGAAGTAATGCACCATACTTAGGGTCAAGGGGGGTAGCCTGCTAAATATGATCTGTCAACGTCCTTTTGATTTAGAATATTATCTGATAGCAAATGCCAACAGTGGGCATCAGGTTTTTATTGTTGGGGTTGTTATTGTCAAGCAGAATAGTGTATCCTGCTCTGGTATTTTACCAAGTACAAAAAAAAACACCCCCGTAATAAATGTAAGAAATATTTTGGCACCCACCAAGTATAACTATTTTTTCTATTTATTGACCTGGCAGAAATAAAACTGAAAAAAATGTTGTATATCAGCATGAAATATCTATGAAATAGCTATACATTGAGATAAATAACGTGTTCAATACAAACTTTACCATAATTTAGGAGCTTTCAGAATGACGAGGAGGCGTCAATTAATTCTGGATTTCTGATAAATATAAAGGAACTTTTTAAAGACAGCCTGCTGTATATCCAGCCCCGCATTTTCAAACATTTGTTTTACGATTTAAGATGTATTTAACACCTCTGAAGGAGTAAGACTCAAAGCTGGAACTGAACGGCATAAAACCAGTTGCACAAAGTAAAATAAATACACCTTTCAGTGTAGACGTCTTACGGGTTTCAGCAGAGCTGGATTGAAACAAGAGTATTTGGAATAAAAGTTCAAAGTGACAATATGAGAAATGGCAGGTCTCAAAATTATAAGTGCTGCATTAATAGGCTCAGGAAAAAATTTGCGTACACAGTACTTTATATAGAGCAGCTTGTACATACTACCTGTACCAAAAATAGCCTGGTTACGGTAAACTGCGGTAGTGATACCTCCACACACCTCATCACTGAGAACAGTACATGGGTCTCACACTATCTTTTTCCTATAGGCACTCTCTCGACGCTCAGCCTCTACCGGTGCATCATAAAGCCAACAGTTTTGACTTTCACACTATTAGGGTATGTTCACACGCACTAATTACGGACGTAATTTGGGCGTTTTTGCCCCGAATTACATCCGAAAATAGCGCCTCAATAGCGTTGACAAACATCTGCCCATTGAAAGCAATGGGCAGACGTTTGTCTGTTCACACGAGGCGTATATTTACGCACCGCTGTCAAATGACGGCGCGTAAATAGACGCCCGCGTCAAAGAAGTGACCTGTCACTTCTTTGGGCGTAATTGGAGCCGTTACTCATTGACTCCAATTAATAGCAGCGCCAATTACGTCCGTAATGGACGCGGCGTTTAAGCGCCTGCACATGCCGTTACGGCTGAAATTACGGGGATGTTTTCAGGCGGAAACATCCCCGTAATTTCAGCCGTTACGGACGCCCTCGTGTGAACATACCCTTATAATGGAAACTATTTACATTACGTTTGTATTTATGTACCGATGTAGCACTGCAGAGTTTGTCTAACTAGACCTGTCATTTGGCACACATTATCCTGACATCATAAAGACCTTTTTTTTTTAGATAGCTCGGATGTAAACCTACTGTATTGTCAAACTAATAGATTAACTCAGAGAGATATCGTAATACAAAGTCTATGTTGCCACCAAGGCCAGAATATAGGGATGGCAAAAAGGGCAATTGCCGAACTGCCTACACTACTTAGGGGCCTCCAGTTTCCCAGTACCATTACAGAGGGCCTGTCATTTGGTCGTAAAAATGTAACTGAGTTACTGACCTGAATGGCGCTGTCTCCCTGATTCCAGCGCTGTTTTTATTTTTTTCCTGAACCTTCCCGAGTGATATGGCCCACCGTTGTTTTCTCCCTATATGCCAATTTGCACTGAACTACACATTTAGGCTTCATGCACACGACCGTGCCCGTAATCACAACCCGCGATTGTGGGCGCGGCCGGCCACCAATGCCCGCGGGCCGCAGTCTGCATTTTCGGCCCGTTCTCCCATACACCGTATGGGAGCACGGCCCGTAAAGCGCAAAAGATAGGACGTTCTATCTTTTGCGGTACAGTTCTACGACACAGACACCTATCTGTAGCGATACGGAAAGGTGTCCGCGGCCAGTAGAACTGAATGGGTCCGTAATTGCAGACCGTATTATGGTCCGCATTTACGGAGAATTTTTACGGTCGTGTGCATGGGACCTAAGTGTGTATGTTCAGTGCATGCGCTGGGGAATACTACCGGCACATATGCTGCACGTGTCCATAGACCGGACAGGAAGCAAAAGATGTATTCTTTTGGCGTCTGCCATCCAGGTACACGCCAGTATAATTTATTTTTTTCAAGTGAAGCATGCTGTAATTACCTACAAAGTTGGCAACTACAAAAATAATGTATACCATGCAGTATATGTTTTTTTTTTTAACATGGCAGCCCTATAGCTGACATATGCAACTGTATGCCATACAATTGCATACATCCGTGGTTGGTGTCTGGTGCATACATTGGAAGATCTTCCCAACATTTTGGTTGTCCAGGTTTAGAAATGGCTGCTTTCTTGCAAAAACAGTGCCACACCTATCCTTGGTTTATGTCTGGTATTACAGCTCTATTGAAGTAAATTTGGCAGAGTTGCAATACCACACACAACCTGTGGATAGGTGTGGCGCTGTTTTTGCAAGAAAGACTGCATGTTTTTCTAATTCTGGACAACCCCTTTAACATGGCATAAATAGACATTAAAATCAGAAGTCCTTTCTCCTTTTTGGAGCTATGATGCCCAGTTTCTCTGCATTGTTATCTAGAAAAAAATACAGCGTCTGCCATACTCCTATGTATCCACTTTATTCCAGATGACCAAAGAATCAGTCAAGTTTAAATACAGTATGCTGGATCCTTGTTTTCCTCAATAGCAATAGAGTAATACGTCTGTGTTTAAAATCTAATAGAGCTGCCAAAGAGATGCAGGATCCCTCTGCTGTATGAGTTCCATGCAAATCTGACAAAAAAAAGTGTGGCATGCTCCATCACTCTGTATGTATAGAGATATTCTTCCCTAGAAGCATATGTTCAACAGAGCCTGTACCGCAGTGCACGGAGACTGTACCGCAGTGCATGTAGCCTATACGGCTCCGAACTAAAGGAACAGTGAAGAATCCATGCACTGGGCTCTGCCTCATGCATGAGCCTGTAATTGTCAGCAAATTTACTGTGCTGAACCATACTAGTCCTTCTCAATGAATTAGAATATCATCAAAAAGTTTATTTATTTCAGTAATTCAATTCAAAAAGTGAAACTCATGTATTATATTTATTCATTACACACAGAGTGATCTATTTCCAGCATTTTTTCCTTTTAATGTTGATGATTATGGTAACAGTTAATGAAAACCCAAAATTTAGTCTCAGAAAATTAGAATATTGGGTAAATGTTGAAGATTGTAGACTCATGGTGTCACACTCTAATGAGCGAATCAACACAAAACACCTGCAAAGGTTTCCTAAGCCTTTAAATGGTCCAACAGTCTGGTTCAGTAGGCTACACAATCATGGGGAAGACTGCTGACATGACAGTTGTCCAGAAGACAGTCATTGACACCCTCCACAAGGAGGGTAAGTCACAAGAGGATATTGCTAAAAAAAAAGTTGGCTGTTCACAGAGTGCTGTATCCAACAATATTAATGGAATGTTGAGAGGAAGGAAAAAGTGAGGTAGAAAAAGGTGCAGAAGCAACAGGGATAACCGCAGCCTTGAGAGGATTGTCAAAAAAAGACCATTTAATAATCTGGGGGAAATTCACAAGGAGTGGACTGCGGCTGGAGTCTGTGCTTCAAGAGCCACCACACACAGATGTATCCAGGACATGGGCTACAACTGTCACATTCCTTGAGACAACGTCAGAAGCGTCTTACCTGGGCTAAGGAGAAAAAGGACTGGTTTGTTGCTCAGTGGTCCAATGTCCTGTTTTCAGATGATCGTAAATTTTGCATTTCATTTGGAAATCAAGGTCCCAGAATCTGGAGGAAAAGTGGCGAGGCATCAATCCAAGTTGCTCGTGGTCCAGTGTGAGGTTTCCACAGTCAGTGATGGTTTGGGGGCCGTGTCATCTGCTGGTGTTGGTCCACTGTGTTATGTTATATCAAGTCCAGAGTCAATGCAGCCGTCTACCAATTTTCGAGCACTTCATTTATCCCTCTGCTGACAAGCTTTATGGAGATGCTGATTTCATTTTCCAGCAGGACTTGGCACCTGCCCACACTGCCAAAAGTACCAATACCAGGTCTATTAACCGCAGTATCACTGTGCTTGATTGGCCAGCAAACTCGCCTGACCTAAACCCCATAGAGACCAACACTGCAGACGAGCTGAAGGCCGCTATCAAAGCAACTTGGGCTTCCATAACACCTCAACAGTGCCACAGGCTGATCGCCTCCATGCCACGCCGCATTGATAACACCTCAGCAGTGCCACAGGCTGATCGCCTCCATGCCACGCCGCATTGATGCAGTAATTCATGCAAAAGGAGCCCCGACCAAGTATTAAGTGCATATACTGTACATACTTTTCAGTAGGCCAACATTTCGGTATTAAAAATAATTTTTGAAATTGGGCTTATGTAATATTCTAATTTTCTGAGACGCTAAATTTTGGGTTTTCATTAACTGTTACCATAATCATCAACATTAAAAGGAAAAAATGCTGGAAATAGATCACTCTGTGTGCAATGAATCTATATAATATATGCGTTTCACTTTTTGAATTGAATTATTGAAATAAATTAACTTTTCGATGATATTCTAATTCATTGAGAAGGACTAGTATATTAAAAAATATTATAATACTGGGATATGTTCTGCAACTTAACAACTGATTACATATGTTTTTTGTGTTTTTTAAAAAAATAAAGGGTAAGGATTATTCACTAATATATCTGCGTATTAACATACTATACATAGTAATGTTAGTTTTGTAGTCAGTATCATAAATATGTGAGACTATTACAAACAATTCACACATATTCTGCTAGAGAAAAAAAAAGGCAATCAAAAGCATTTTTGTTTTTTTACTATTTGGGAGTTCTCCTTTTTTTACTCTATATACTAATGTGGATTCTAAGACCCTGTTAACCAGGAGTTTTTTGCAGAAAGAAAAAATCTGCCTCAGAATTCCTTTTTTCCCATGTTTTTCGTGGCCCATGACTATTGAAAGCCATTGAAAGCCCACGGCCACTGAATCTAATTCCAGGAGTGAAACACTCTCAGAAACGAGTGCCGTGATTTTCTTTGGCCTCCCATTTATTACAAGGGGACGCCGAGACCATGGAAAGAAATAGCTTGTTGCTTTTTTTTCCCGTGAGCGGCCAACAGCTGTCCATGTTAAAAAAAATACCTCTGCCTCCCATTGAAATCAATGGGGATGGCGATTGATGGTTGATTCTGACGCAGTTGTGCACATCAAAATCAGCGCCAAAGAACTCTGTGCGAACTGACCCTTAGGCAGATTCTACAGCCTTGCACCCCAGCTTTGCCTCAGTTTGATGCCGTGTGTATATACATATTTGCTACAAGTTTGTAAAATGTGTGTTCTGTGACTGGATTTCTATGGAATGGCAGGTAGGATTGGTAGTGGGACCTTTCAGTCCGTTTCCGACTCCAGTACGGCCATTATTCCTAGCCCAGTTAGCTCAGGTGAAGCTACTGGACTCATTACTGAGCCATAAAAGCTCTACATCTAGTGCAGAGGGGGGCAGAGCCTGGGAATCTACACAAGGATAGTGTGCAAAGCCTGATCTAAGGAACATTGTACTCCTGGTTTATAATAGGTGGGGAAACTTGCTGTTTAGTTAGTGTCCAATCAGGCCAGGTGTTTGCTTAGTTTATATGATGCAAGATTTGGATACTGGATAACCACTTATTTCTTTTTGGACTTTAAACTTGAACAGTATCAACGTTTTGATATATATGTATATATGATATATATCACAGGTGCATGACCAGTGTAAGCCAATGTAAGCCAATTGTTAGGACAATAGAGTTCATTCATGTAATTCTGGCACTTCTACAGCACTAGGGTTAGATACTTATGCAAGCAGAATTTCTCAGTTTTTATCCTATTTAAAAAAATCTACTGACAAAGAATGAATTGGGAATTTGGAAAATTTACTTGGGCTGCATTCAGACAGCCGTAATACTAATGCGTTATAGCTTCCTCATTAAGGCCAAAATACACAGACCACCTGTGGTTCTACTGAACCGAACTTAGATTAAGGCTGGATTCACACGAACGTGTATTGCGTCCGTGCGGGCCGCGTGGTTTTCACGCGCCACGCACAGACCAATACAAGTCTATGGGGCAGTACAGACAGTCCGTGCTTTTTGCGCAGCGTTTGTCCGCTGCGCAAAAAGCGCGACATGGTCAATATCTCTGCGTATTTTGCGCATCACGCACCCATTGAAGTCAATGGGTGCGTGAAAACCACTCAGGTCGCACGGAAGCACTTCCGTGCGAACTGCCTGTTTCGCGCACCAGCTGTCAAAAGGATGAATGTAAACAGAAAAGCACCACGTGCTTTTCTGTTTACAAACATCCGAATGGCGTGTCATAATGATGGCGGCTGCGCGAAAAGCACGCAGCCGCGCATCATATGATGCTGTCTCATGGAGCAGGTAAAACGCCACACACGTCTGAATCAGCCCTAACAGAAGCTCCTATAAGGGTCTAAATTCAGAGCTCATTAGATGCACAAGTGGTAATGCAGCCATTATGCGGATATTACAATGCATCGGTATTACAGCTCTCTGAAAGTGGCCTAGGTAAATGATTAAACTCATAATTCCTTATTTGTCGTTTAATTTTTTTTTTTTTTAAATAATACGATTAAGGCCTTATTCACAAGACAGTGAAAAAAAATGGGAATTAAAAACTGATCAACTGTCAGTTTTTCATGTCCCTTTTGCATCAGTGTGTCTCTAAATTTTCATCCATTTACAGTCCGTCGCTCCTTTTTTAATGGCCGTTTTTCATCCATTTGTCATCCGTTTTTCATGACAAAAAGGATGGATTTCATTTGTCAGGTGTTTTTTTTGTCCCAACCCCCTGAAATCACCACAGTGCCCATGTAGATAGTGCTGCAATGTCCCTGTAGATAGTGTCACAGTGCCTACTGTAGATAATGGCCACATAGGGTGCGTGAAAACTGCACACGGCACACGGACGCACTTCCTTGTGCCGCGCGTGATACGCGCTACAGTAGTCAAAACTATGAATGAAAACAGAAAAGAACCACATGCTTTTCTGTTTACAAACATAAAAACAGTGTCATAATGATGGCGGCTGCGCGAAAATCACACAGCCACGCATCATATGCTGCTGACACACGGAGCTTTTATGGACCTTTTGCGTGCGCAAAATTCCGCGTTTTTTGCACGTGCAAAACGCACACGCTCGTGCGAATCCGGCCTAAAAGTGATGATGGTCTACACTAACCGTATTTTAAGTGTTCTTGCCCGGCTTAGGCAGAACTATAATGGAAGTCTCATAGGGATGGGGGGAGAGCCCATTTCTCGTAACTAGCTTGGAACTAGAAGTTGGAGGGCTAATTCTTTTGCGTATCTTTTGTATATGTCCGATGTGAGGCCATCCGGACCTGGGGCTTTCCCAAAAGGAAGAGCGGCAATGTCCTCTGAGAGCTCTGTCATAGTAATAGGGGCCTCTAAGAGTGCCAGCTGGGTCTCGTTTAGTTTGGGTAAGGTAGATCTAATTGGTATTTGACCACATATAATATGACATTTTTCTTGAATACGCTCTACTATGTCATTGATTGTATTACGAATGTATGCTTATACAGCACACATTGTGGCATATTACAAACCTCAGTAAATGATTGCTTTTATTGCGAGTGATGTTTCATCTCCTACTTTTATCTTATTCATTACCTTATTTGTGACATTTGTAATAAAGATTTGATATTTTTA
Organism: Rhinoderma darwinii; assembly: GCF_050947455.1. Lineage (NCBI taxonomy): Eukaryota > Metazoa > Chordata > Amphibia > Anura > Rhinodermatidae > Rhinoderma > Rhinoderma darwinii. The sequence goes on from NC_134691.1 coordinate 287,717,357, forward strand.
GTAAGATTCTTTTGACTGTGTGCCCTTTTGCAGATTTAAATTATTTATTGAATTTATATATATATATATATATATATATATATATATATATATATTCATCCACCGACCATATATACATGCATCCACCTACCCTATTTATTCAGTTTACAGAGCTATGGCCACTCACTTCTAGATTCTTTTTGTCTGAGCTTATGATCTAATTCATGGCAGACTTTGCAAAGCCCCAGCTTTACATGAGAAATGCAAACAGTTCATGTAATAAAAACCAGGCAACATATTGAGATTGGCCACATTCCAAACACTTTATATGTTTTATTTCAACCAAATCTCGGCAATGAACTGAACAGTTACTGCAGTTTGTTGAGAATTCACCTTGGTATATACAATATATATGCCTAGATATTGCTAACTTCATAAAAACCTGTGTGTGTAATAAACTTCTCTCCTAAACTGAATAACGTATTTAATTCCAAAAGTTAGACCTTCAAACTTTTACATATAATATCTCTGAATGTCATGATCAGTTTCTTAATATTCTGCATTATCTATTACAAGTATAAGGCCTGTATGCTCAGATGCAGAAATGTGTACTCAATGAGTATTAACCAAGCATATGTGTAGCACTTCCAATAATACAATTATTGAAAGCTTATGGCCTTAAAATTCTTAAAATAAATTGGAAAGTCTGTTCCTATGACTTGGCCTTTGTAATAGCTTAAAGGGAACCTGTCACTAGGTTGAAGGCCACTAAACCACCAGTATGTCATTATGCAGCGTTCCAAACCTGCCCATGTCTAACCCGTTAGTTTCAGCATTAGGTAGTAAAAGAACTTATAAATTACCCGAGATGAGTCCAGCAGCATTAGACAAATGCGCATGGAGTCGATGTAGCCGGAACAAAAATGTTAAACCCCAGATGCATGACGACGTGCTGGTGGTTTAGTGGCCCGAAATCTAGTGATGGCTTACGTCATTTGCTTCATGTTGGTTCACTGGTTAGCATTGTTGCTTTGCAGAACTGAGGTCCATGGTTCAATTCTAACCAAGGAGAACATCTGCATGCTTTTTTTTTTTCCCCCACACTCCCAAGACATACTGATTCGTTAATTGGTTTCCTATAAAATTAGCGCTAGTGTGCATGTGTCTGAGAAAGGGAAATTAGATTGTGAGCCCTATTGGGGACAGGGACTGATGTGAATAGTGAATAGTGAAAGTCTCTTTGTTAATGGTGACATTTGACTATATAAGCTACAGGAACTTCATAATTTTACATGATTGATATTGGGCTAATAAACTGAACAATTCAAATGTTGCTATTTGAGATGAGCAAATTTGTTGAAATCCGTTTGGGTCCGATTTTATTGAATTGGCGGTACTTTATATGGTATAACTTTATTCTTAGGCAAATTTTAATAAGGGGAATCACATTAAAATAACCATTTGTATTGCAAAATAATTTTGTTCTTATTGTTTTAGACTAACTGCTGCCTAACATAAATTTGTGTAATATAAAGGTGAATACAGATATTAAACAATACATTTTCATAAAGGCTTCCGAACAAGAAATACAATCCAATAAATGGTGGTAATTTGAATGTGCAAAACACATTTAATAATCAGTAGTTGTCATTTACTCTTTATCCATTTCAATATTTTCAAACGGTAAGTGACTAATTGTATCTAATTGAAGAACATTATGAGCTTACACAAGTTCGGTATCTGATCAGGATGAAGGCTTTCGTGAACCAGAGCCTTTCATAATAAATATCCTAAATGACTCCGTCTACTACAGAGGGTTAAGCTATTATAGACTAAAACTTCTTGGTCAAACGATGAGCACAAATTCACAAAATTATCTACTTTTCCAACCATCTTTGTCATCAAGATTAAACAAGTCCATCTCAATACAATGTGAATATTTCTGGTAGTCAGAAGGTTTTTCAACAATTTAGACCCCAAGAGTGTTTGATAAATGACCTCCATGCCTGTCCCATGCATTAGTATAGGCTAATAACTTAATTGTATGTTTATCTCTTGCCTGGAGGAGCAACTCAACAATGCTATCTTGTTCCAGGCAAGCTGAAACTCCTGTCCTGTCAATCACATTTACCAGCAAGTTTAGAAGAGTCGGTCCTGAGTCTTATTGAGTTATATCCATTGTCTAAAAAGCTAAATGCCCAATTTATGTCTGCAAAACTCCAGCCTCATTTCATGGCATTATTGAATTACTATTTTTACTCCTGAATTGCCTCATGAATCATCAGTGAAAGGGGCTTCTGTCGCCCAATGGTCTTTCTGACATGGACTATAACCTTCATCTCTACAGAGATAATTGGGTAATGTCAAGGCGTGATGCCTGTAAGTATTGCCCTGTCAAAGTCCGAGAGCTTCACCTAATTTAACATTTAGAGAGAGAGAAGACAATAGGCACATGTATCAGGATCATCAATTACAAATCAAACATTCGGACTGGAACTTGAGAATTTACTTGTAGAGAAATTTACTATGGGTTTACCATGGCCTTTACTTTATAAAACAATGTAAAGTATACACCAACATTTTTTACCAATGTTGCCAGAAGCCATATGCTGTCTCCTGATCTACGATTTGTTTAATGGATGGACTTTAAATTGTATTGAGTTGTATGATACTAGAAAACATGGCTGATTTCTTCATGAAACAGCGCCACTCTTGTTTATTGGCTGGGTCCAGAATTACAGCTCAGCCCCATTCATGTGTATGGGGTTGGACTGCAATACCAAGTACAGCCCATGGACAAGAGTGGTATTTTTTCTAATATCATACAACCCCTTTACTATACTCCCTTACACCTAAGGCTAACTCTCTAATTCACTTATGGCTGATAAAAACACAAGAATATAATATGTTATTTTCAAAGGAAGGCAAATTGACTAGTATTTCTTCCCTGTGGGAGGGAGTTGGAGGGTAGATCAGATCTAAGAAACGAAATAAAATTCCTTTGGCTTTAATGATTTTCGAACAAAAAGATACAGAATCCATTGTTCTTTTGAGCCTGAAGAAGAGTCTTCATGGGACATGTTGAGCTTGTAATAACTATGTAATACTTACTGCCATAAATCTATGTAGCAAAATATGCGCTTATGTCATAGCTGTTACTCTTCATTAATCTATTGTATACTTCTTGGCAGCAATTATAGTGACTTGCAAAATGGTCAAAATTGCAGAATGAAATAGTCTGTAGTGTGCCATGAAGTCATGTTCCCATACATCTTGTACCATTTTCTCTAATACTTATGTTATAGCTTAACCCCTTAGTGGCCAGCCCATTTTAGGCTCTAATGACCAAGCAATTTTTTTATTTTATTTTTCGTTTTTCTATAGTAGCTGTATGAAGACTTCTTTTTTTGGGGGAGAATAGAAAAAAACAAACTGAAATTCCACCATAGTTCTATGTGTTTTAAATTGACGCTTTTCTCTGTGAGGCAAAAATAACACATTACCTTTATTCTTTGGCTCGGTACGATTACGACGATACCACATATGTATAGAATTTTTTATGTTTTACGACTTTTGCACAATAAAAACACGTTCCAAGAGCCGTCATTTTTTTATTTTTCTGTCAATGTAGTGATTTTTTGGGCTTGCTTTTTGTGGGACGAGACGTAGTTTTAAACGGTACTGTTTTGGGGTACATTGGACTTATTGATTAACTTTTATTATGACTTTTTGGGGGGCAATGGAAAAAAATAGCAATTTCGCCATTGTTTTTTGCAGGTTTTTTGTACGGTGGTCACCTTGCGGTTTAAATTACATATTAACTTTATTGTTTGAGTCATTATTGTCGCGGTGATACCATATATGTGTACTTTTATTTATTTTTTACACTTTTACTGAATAAAACCACTTTTTATGGAAAAAAATGGTTTTATTTATTTTTTTACTGTAATTTTTATTTAACATAACTTACTTATTTATTTTACCACGTGCTTTTCTGTTTACAAACATCCAAACGGAGTGTCATAATGATGGCGGCTGCGCGAAAATCACACAGCCGCGCATCATACGCTGATGACACATGGAGCTGTTATGTGCCTTTTGCGCACGCAAAACGCTGTGTTTTTTGCGTGCGCAAAACGCTACACGCTCGTGTAAATCAGGCCTAAGCCTGTATGCTGCCAAACTTGTGGTTCTTGCTGAGTGAGGACGGCACAGAAGTCTTCTGCGCATGCTCGCTCTTTGTTGAAGATAGGGAAACAGCGCATGCGTGGTTTCCCTGCACAGAGAAAGACGGTGAGTGAATAGTAGAAAAGGGAGAAGGAACAGAACACGCTCAACCACTATGCGAAGATCTACTGAAGGTCATGTCCAGTAGCAACGAAAGGTAAACAGAGAGCTGCGATGTCATATTTAGGGGGATAGAAGTCAGGAATGGTAGATTTTTATAAAATGAGTGTATTTACAAAGACTAATGCTTTTAGGCAGAGAACACAATGATCCAGATGTTACATTCCCTTTAAGGGCTTGTCCACACGTAATGGAATTGCTGCAGAAAATTTCTGCAGCAATTCCGCTAAAACTAGCAGACATTCCACTGCGGAAAAACCGCACCATTTCCTGAGTTTTTTACTGTCCACTTTCCACAGCAGGAATTGACATGCTGCGGAACGAAAAATACGCACATCAGGTAAATTTCGGGACGGAAATTTTACGCAGAGTGTGGAGATTTATTAAATCTCATCTACTTTACTGCTATTGTATTCCGCTGTGTATTTTCCGTCTGGAATTCCAGATGGAAAATACGCAGAATTCCATTAAGTGTGGACAAGCTCTAATGCTCCGGACACCAGCTTCCATTCTTACCAGGAGCAGCCGCAGGGTTGTTGCAGCTTGTGCCTCAGTGACAGATTCTCTTTGAGGGTATGTGCACACGATAACGTCAATTACGTCTGAAATTACGGAGCTGTTTTCAGGAGAAAACTGCTCCTGCATTTCAGACGTAATTGCTCGTACTCGCGTTTTGCGAGGTGTCCATTACGGACGTAATTTGGAGCTGTTCTTCATTGAAGTCAATGAAAAACGGCTCAAATTACGTCCCAAGAAGTGTCCTGCACTTCTTTGACGAGGCTGTTATTTTACGCACCGTCTTTTGACAGCGACGGGTAAAATTACAGGTCGTCGGCACAGTACATCGGCAAACACATTGAAATGAATGGGCCGACGTATTGGAGCCGTGTTTTCAGGCGTAATTCGAGGCGTAAAACGCCTCCATTACGCCTGAAAATAGGTCGTGTGAACCCAGCCTAACTGCATCTACATTTATATTTTTTTTAGACATTTCCGTTCTTTGATAACAAGGAAATCAATATGGCTGCTGAGGTTGGCCCAATCTCTAGTGCCAACAAATAAAACCTTGATGTCACTGGTACACTGTCAAACTTGTAGTAAGCATTTCTCTTCCATCAGTATACCTTTGTATTTTGTGTTGAGAAATATTGCTGTCCTTCCACAACATTTCCGATTTAAACCTGGCAAGTACATTGGACAGTCAAGGTTTCCTAGTGTGAATAGGAGAGGAAATTCAGCGCTATTCCGTGACCTTGACTTATTTCCTCGCTGTGTGAAGCATATTTTTCCTCAGGAAGATCACCGCTTCATAATCCCAGTGCTTTTCGTTCTTCAGGGACTTTAATCTATCAGCACCATTAGGAGCTAAAGAAAATAGACAAGGAGTGAGGCGTTCATGTTTGTATAGGCAGAGTTCATGCCTCGACCCATATAAGTACCTGATGACAATTTGCATAACTAATTATAAAGATGGGGCGGGGGGAACTAAATGCATATACGGTGCCTTTAAAAAATATTCACCCCTTTGGACATTATTATGTATTATTGTGTAACAGCATTGAATGATAGTGGATTTAGTAACGTTTTTCTGCAATTGATCAGCAGTAAAAATAAATCTTTACAAAATGATCTACAATCTTTAAAGTTATTAAACACTATATGCAAAACTATTCATCCGATTACTATTAGGGCATGTTCAGATGTGGCAGAAATTTTCCACTGCAGATTTTGCTGCAAATTCACGGTAAATACACAACGAATCTGCAGCAAAATTAGGATATTTGTGGGTTTGTCCAGACATTGCAGATTTCTACAAATCTGCACTGTGTAAACAAGGCCTAAGGCCCATGCACACAACCGTATTTTTCATCAGTAATTACGGACAGTAATTACTGACCCATTCATTTCTATTGGCCACGGACACCTTTCAATATTTTTACTGATGGGTGTCCATGCTGAAAAAATTATAGAACCTGTCCTATTCTTGTCAGTAATTACGGCAAGGAATCTCCCATAGAAGTGTATGGGAGCTTCCGTAAATACGGGTGGCTACGGATGTGCATCCGTATACCATCCATATTTATGGAAGCGTTGCTATGCAATATGCTGACGACATCATTTGCATGTTCCCTCTGTTTTTACAGATCCCTATATAAGGATGAAGTACGGATGCAATATGGACCGTATTTATGGACACACTTCCATATGTACGGATAAAATACTGATACCTACGGATCCGTATTTACGGACAGTATTTCGGGATAGATGAAAATACGGTCGTGTGCATGGGGCCTAAGGCCGGGTTCCCATGGGTCGGATACCCTGCGTAAAACTCACGCAGCGTGTCCGACCTGGAACCCACAGTAGATTCCGTCTGAAAAATCGCACCACGTTGTGGTGCAGTTTTTCGAACGAAATTTCTTCTACAGAAGAAGGCGCTCATACTTACCCTCTCTGTCTTCTCTGCGCGTGGTCCGGTCTCCTACGATGACGTTGCAGGCCATGTGACGCTGCAGCCTGTGATTGGAGGTGACAGGAGGCAGGACTGCAGGAAGAACGAGGGGCGTTCTGGGTAAGTATGATTTATTTATTTTTTACGGAGCTGCGATTTTTGTGGCATAATTGCTGCGATTACGCTGCAAAAGTCGCAACACTTGGCATTCTGTTGCGGGTTTTGCATCCCCATTGAATTCAATGGGAAAAACCCGCAACAGAAAATCAACAAAAAAGCAGCAGAAATTTCTGCTGCGGATTTAAATTCCACACCGCAGGTCAATTTATTAACGTTTACGCTGCAGGTTTTTTCCACAGCGTGGGCATGATATTTTCTAAATTTCATCCACTTTGCTGCTACTGTAAATGCTGCAGAATTTGCGCACAGAATTCCGTTTTGGAAATTCTGCAGCGTTTACGGTATGTGGGAACCCGGCAGATTTTGTTGCGGAAATTTTCTGTGAATGAAGATCAGAAATTCATACACCTGCTGCAGAAACAAGCCCACTCAGATAACTGGAACAGATTTTCAGTCATAGAAATTTCTGCAACAAAATGTGCCACGTGTGAATCCACTCTTACCGCAGAATACGTTTTTAACTGCGTCTTTACCACAATAGTTTTCTTTTACCATGGCAAAAACTACACATACTGTATAAACATGCAATTTTTCCACCTTCTTAACCACACCACTACTGTCCCCTGTAAATACACCCTGAAAACCTCTGTGTCTGGAAGGTACATCTGTTGATGAGTCAGATGCCAAATGTAACACCATGAAGGAAAAAAAAGAACACATCAGACAACTCCATGGCAGGGTTGCCAACCATCCGTAAATTTACGGACAGGCCGGAAAAATGGGTGTTTTTTTTGTCTGCCGTCCGTAGCATCCGGCAGAAAAAAGCACTGTCCGGGATTTTTCTGAAGTCTCCCAGAACTTTGCACTGCACATGCGCCAAAATGTACATGCGCAGTGCAAAGGAATAGTAGGCCGTGGACGGGCATATTTTAATCTGAAAATATGCAGGCCGGCCGCTACCAAGTGAGGTCGGATCCGGGAGTGGACCAATCCAGTCACCTGACCTATCACCTGACATAAGGTCAGGTGGCTCAGGTCAGATGACTGGACCGGTTCACTCCTGTGTCGTCACCAACCCCAGTCAAGAGTGATCCTCCACTGCTTTGCCGCATGACCACCTCTTCCTGATGGTGAGTCACGTCAGGCAGAGCAGAGAGTGGAAGCAGTAGGCTACAACTACCGCTCTCCGCTCTGTTTGCACTAAGTACGCTGTGCGGCGCTATTTACAAGGAAAGGGGGGCTGTGCTGTGCTATTTACAAGGGGGTCTGTGCTGCGCTGTTTACAAGGGGGGCTGTGCTGCGATATTTACAAGGGGGGGCCGTGCGGCACTATCAACAAGGGGGCTGTGTGGAGCTATCCACAAGGGGGGCTGAGTGGAGATATCTGCAAGGGGGGGGCATTGTGGTGCTATCAACAAGGGGGGCTGTGTGGCGCTATCTACAAGGGGGGCTGTGCAGCGCTATCTACAAGGGGGGCTGTGTGGCGCTATCTACAAGGGGCTGTGTGTGGCGCTATCTACAAGGGGAGCTGTGTGGCACTATTTACAAGGGGGGCTGTGTGGCACTATCTACAAGGGGGAGCTGTGTGGCACTATCTACAAGGGGAGGCTGTGCGGCGCTTTCTACAGGGGGGCCGTGGGGCACTATCTACAAGGGGGGCTGTGTGGCGCTATCTGCAAGGGGGGCTATGTGGCGCTATCTACAAGGGGGGGCTGTGTGGCGCTATCTACAAGGGGCTGTGTGTGGTGCTATCTACAAGGGGGCTGTGTGTCGCTATCTACAAGTGGGGGCTGTGGGAACCCGGCAGATTTTGTTGCAGATATTTTCTGCGAATGAAGATCAGTAATTCATACACCTGCTGCAGAAACAATCCCACTCAGATAACTGGAACTGATTTTCAGTCATAGAAAGTTCTGCAACAAAATGTGCCACGTGTGAATCCACTCTTACCGCAGAATACGTTTTTAACTGCGTCTTTACCACAATAGTTTTCTTTTATCATGGCAAAAACTGCACATACTGTAAAAACATGCAATTTTTCCACCTTCTTAACCACACCACTACTGTCCCCTGTAAATACACCCTGAAAACCTCTGTTTCTGGAAGGTACATCTGTTGTTGAGTCAGATGCCAAATGTAACACCATGAAGGAAAAAAAAGAACACATCAGACAACTCCATGGCAGGGTGGCCAACCATCCGTAACTTTACGGACAGTCCGGAAAAATGGGTGTTTTTTTCTGGAGTCCGTAGCATCCGGCAGAAAAAAGCACTGTCCGGGATTTTTCTGAAGTCTCCCAGAACTTTGCACTGTGCATGCGCCAAAATGTACATGCGCAGTGCAAAGGAATAGTAGGCCGTGACCGGGCATATTTTAATCTGAAAATCTGCAGGCCGGCCGCTACCAAGTGAGGTCGGATCCGGGAGTGGTAGCAGTAGGCTACAACTACTGCTCTCCACTCTGTTTGCCCTAAGTACGCTGTGCGGCGCTATTTACAAGGGATGGGGGGCTGTGCTGCGCTATTTACAAGGGGGGTCTGTGCTACGCTATTTACAAGGGGGGCTGTGCTGCGATATTTACAAGGGGGGGCTGTGCGGCGCTATCAACGGGGGCGGCTGTGTGGAGCTATCTACAAGGGGGGCTGAGTGGTGCTATCTACAAGGGAGGGCTGTGTGGCGCTATCTACAAGGGGGGTTGTGCAGCGCTATCTACAAGGGGGGGTTGTGCAGCGCTATCTACAAGGGGGGGCTGTGTGGCGCTATCTACCCAGGGGCTGTGTGTGGCGCAATCTACAAGGGGGCTGTGTGGCACTATCTACAAGGGGGGCTGTGTGGCACTATCTACAAGGGGGAGCTGTGGGGCACTATCTACAAGGGGAGGCTGTGCGGCGCTTTCTACAGGGGGGACTGTGTGGCGCTGTCTACAAGGGGGCTGTGTGTCGCTATCTACAAGGGGGGCTGTGTGGCACTATCTACAAGGGGGAGCTGTGTGGCGCTATCTACAAGGGGGGCTGTGGGGCACTATCTACAGGGGGCTGTGCGGCGCTATTTACAAGTGGGTGCTGTGTGGAGCTATCTACATGGGGGCTGTGTGGCGCTATCTACAAGGGAGACTATGTGGCGCTACCTACAAGGGGGGCTGTGTGGCACTATCTACAAGGGGGCTGTGTAGCGCTATCTACAAGGGGGAGCTGTGTGGCGCTATATACAGGGGGCTGTGTGGCGCTATCTATAGGGGGCACGGTTACTGAAGGGGCACTTTTATTGTGTCGAACACTGAGGGATCATTATTACCATCTGGATCACTGACGAGTTGTGGCTGGAATAAGTCGTCACAGTGGTCTGGGCTGGATGTAGAAAAATAGGGAAAGTGAACCACTCTAATCAGAGAAACATCCCTTAAGTCAGCGTGGGAAAGCTACAAGCGGAGCTGTGATTGGTCAGTCACTCCTAGAAAAAGTGCACAGGCAATGATTTTGTAATGTGTCCGTAAAAATTTTGGTGTGTCCGTGAATTTTAGCTCAGTTGTCCAGAAATTTCTGAAGTGGAGGTTAGCAACCCTGCTCCATAACCAGGTTACATACCAGTAAAGGCACAGATATGAGACAATAACTACAGTTATATCACTTATTACAGCTTAATTCTATACCTAAAAATGAAGGTAAAACAGGAAATAAAAAGAGACACGGCGCCACATGGTGCAAAGTAAAAGTAAGATGGGGCAAGTTCGGTGTTGAAACGCGTAGCCCTTCCATTAAACTTTGCCATGATGGTTATCTAAGTCGTCCATCCTTCTGTTCATCCGTGCAGCGCCGATGGTCCTAATTTTTATGTTTTACAATTAAAAATGAAGGTGTGACTGCAGTTAACCCCAATACCACATACAAGTCTATGGGTGTCCAGGATGCTGAGATATGTGCAGTTATTTGGTGGGGCCGTCACAGTGTAAAAGATGCTTTAGATCTCTGTCTGCTTGTCACATAGAGGAAACTATGGTTTGTGGAGGGTCAAAGAGCTTAGCCCCTTAAGGACAGGGCCAATTTTATTTGTATTTTTGTTTTTTCCTCCCCATACCTTCTAAAAGCCATAACTTTTTTATTTTTTCATAGACAGTTGTTTGAGGGCTTGTTTTTTGTCGGACAAGTTGTAGTTTTTCATGTCATCATTTAATGTAATATAAAATGTACTGGGAAACAGAAATAAAAATTATTTGTGGGGTGAAATGGGCAAACAGCGATTGCGCCATTTTTTGGTGGGTTTTGTTTTTGCAGTTTTCATTGTGTGGTAAAAACTACATGTTCACTTTATTCTATGAGTTAATATGATTACGGCGATACCAAATTTATCTATTTTTCATGTTTCGGAGCCATAACATTTTTATTTTTTTGTCGATTAAGCGGTGCGTTTGTTTATTTTTTTGCAGGGCGAGCTGTAGTTTTTATTTGGTATCCTATTGGGGTACATGTGACTTTTTCATCACTTTTTTGGGCGGTTAAGGTGACCAAAAAAACAGCAATCTGGGCGGTTTTTATTTTTGTAATGGCATTCACTGAGGAGGTAAAATAATGCTATATTGTAATAGTTCTGACTTTTACGGACACGGCGATACCAGTTATGATAACTTTTATTTTTTAACATTTCTTTAGGGAAAAAAATTGAAAAAGGGTTTTTTAACTTTTAATAATAATAATTTTTTTGGTACACTACTGAAAACTTTATTTATTTTTTACTTGTTTCATTAGTCCCCTTAGGGGATTTGAACCAGTGATCATCAGATCGCTGGTTCAATACACTGCAATACTAATGTATTTCAGTATATTGTAATTTTTACAGGTTTCCTGTTAAACCTTGCCAGGGGCATGTCTTAACAAAGGCAGAATGATGGCAGATCTGGGAGGCTTCATTAGGCCCCCAGGGTTGCCATGATACCCATCGGCACCCTGCAATTGCATTACGTGGGGAGGGGCGATGGGCTGCCAGAGGGGCCACCCCCTCTTTCTAACAGGTTAGATGACACAATCGCTATTGAACGCGGCATTTAAGGGATTAATCGGTCAGGAAAAGCATAATCGCTGTTTCTGGCTGTTAGTGAAGGGTGTCAGCTGTAATACACAGCTGACACCTGCAGCGTATGGAGCAGGCTCAGCGGGAGAGCCTGCTCCATACTTCAACCCCCATATCAGGACGTATCGGCACTTCCTGGTGGGTGAAGGGGATAAAAAAAATTACCACCCACAGAGATGCTATTTTCTGCCGTCGGGGGAGAGTTGGTATGCCCCCATACACATTAGATGGTTGGCCAATACCGCCGAGTTTGGCCGACATGCATCTAATAGGTTTGGCCATCTTAGGTGACCACAGTGTTCCCTCCATGTCGCAAGCACGCAACAGATCAACTAAAGCAGCTGTTCATGAAAATAGCCAGAAGAGCAAATGCAAAATCTGCACCAGGACCCTCTCCATATGTCACATTCCACAGCTTTCAAGAACTCTGCTTGCAGTCATTTAATGGGAACCTTTATTGTTTACTTCCAGAGGGTGAAAATCTGTCTAGGTCATGTCATGATTATACTCCTTCAGTTGCAGTACAGTTATCAGAGCTGTGTGTTAAGAGCTGTGCACAAGTTCTTTCCCTTCAAGTAAACAATGAAAGTTCCCAGTAAATGACTGCAATCAGAGATCTTGAAACCTTTGAGGAATTGATACAGAAAGTATATTGAAAAATTGTCACATTTTTTATTATGCAATGAATAACCTTAATTTCCTGAAACCATATTAACCCCTTAGGATATTATGAGGATTTTATTCAAGCACAGATGTTTACCTTAATTTTCCGTGATACAAACTTTTTAGAATTTTGTATCTCTTTTATATGTTCTTCTGAAGTGAAGTTCCTCAAATAAAAAATAACTTTCTATGTAATGCAATGATTTATAACAGGGCTCAATCATCCATAGAATGTCCATGGTTCTCGGAGAGCAAAAATGAGCATAATAGTCTTGGGAAAGAATAGCTGACATTATATTAAAACTGTGCTCGTGTTCACCATTTACACAAATGTGGTTCTTATTACAGAGCATGTAACCTGTTCCAGTTGCAGGCTTACTTTAAGCATGCAAAGGTTTGGATGAATGGAAATCAATCCATGTGTTCATGTTCATCTCCAGCAGTCATACAAGAGCCATATATTAACCACCTGTAGCAAAATTAATACATTATTCAAGTGTTTCGCATTTTTCACAGAAAGTAAGCTTAGGCTACGCACAACTTGTTATTTTTAACAATGGCATCTGCACTTTCCCAAAATTTTTCTTCATGATCTTCAAAAACAGCCAGACACAATTTATCACCCCTCTTCACACCGGTCACCCAGAATCACCCACCTGCCATTTCTCATTCACATCAATGTTTTTTTTCTTTTAAAACATCTAGACATATTTTTTATGTTGATGAAAGAAAGCAAACCTATAACAAACATAGGTAAAAAGAGCTTGTAACATTAGTTATGGGGAATATAACAGTCTGGTGTACAAGTAAATCAACATGTCATGGGCCAGACTGGCCCACCCGAGGATCTGCTGGTGGGCACAGCCTCTGTCACATTAATGGGGCCCAAAGATTCAGCAAAAGGCAACCCTGTTTGTAGCGGATTTTTAGCCAATCATTTGGCTCTAGGGTGTGTTTCTAATGAGTTAATTCACAAATCGTCTATTAGACCTAAATGAATGACCTGTTCTGAGTGTGCAATAATAACATCAACGTTTCCAATGCGCTTTAACCCCTTCCCTCCTCAGCCATTTTTCGGATTTTCACTTTTCTTTTTTCCTCCCCACCTTCCAAAAGCTCTAATTTTTTTATTTTTCCACATAGCCATATGAGGGCTTGTTTTTTGCGGGACAAGTTGTAGTTTTTCATGGCACTATTTATTGTACCACATAATGTACTGGGAAGTTGAAAAACGACATATTCACCTTATTCTACAGTTTGATACGATTTCGGCGATACCAAATTTATATGTTTTGTTTTATGTTTTACCACTTTTACAAAAATAACACTATTTGCTAAATTAAAAAAAACATTTGTGTCGCCATATTCTGAGAGACATAACTTTTTCATTTTTCCATCAATTTAGCGATGTGATGTGTGTATGGCGCGCGCTCAGCCCGTGAGATTGCTTCATACCTTCCCTTAACCCTTATCACGTACAGTTACGTGATAATGCATTAAGGGGTTAAAGTATATTTGCAAAGGTTCTGTATACTGAAGCTGTAGCGTTAGCCCTCAAAAACATTTTCTTTGGCGGGCCCAAACCAATACTGGTGTCAACTACTGGTCTTCAGAAGAGCTACTTGATGGAAAGAGGATTACATTTTTTACATGGCTGCCCCTTTTAGCCCTTCCGCAAACTATAGACTAGCATTTACTTTTAAATGATTTAAGCACAAAATAAAATGAAAAACATTTTTGGGGTATTTTTGCCTTGTCCATGTGTCTATGTGGACTTTATACTGGATGGGTTTGTTCCAAGATGATGAGATAATGCAAAATACAGCACAAATTCTTACCCTTTTGCTGTTTTCTTCTTCTTGCGCACTTCTAAATTCATGCTCCAAGTCAATATCATTGAAGAGCCCCACTTCTTCACAGTTTTTCAAGAAACGAGTTGGAGTTGGTGTCTGGTCTGTGAAAAAGGATTTATATGTTGTAATGTAATGTATGTAAAATATTTAATTATTACACACATACAACAATATACATATATACCTATATATACATACGCTATATGGCCAATAGTATGGGGACACTCCACTTAATTATTGAGTTCAGGTATTTTAGCCACACGAATTGCAAACAGGAGCATAAAATCAAGCCCACAGCCAATGCAATCTCCATAGACAAACATTATTAGTAGTATGAAGAGCTTAGGGGCTTTAAACGTGGTACTGTAAGGTCATAGGATGCCACCTTTGTCACAAGTCATTTAGTGAAAGTTCTGATCTGCTACATCTGCCCCGGGCAACTGTAAGTAATATTATTGTTCTATTACTGTAGTGTTATTATTGTGAAGTGGAAGCGTCTAGGAGTAACAATAGCTCAGCCACAAAGCGGTAGCCCCCTGAAAACTCATAGAACAAGGTAGCCGAGTGCTGTGGCATGTAAAATATCCCCTATCCTTTGTTGCATCACCCACTACAGAGTTCCAAACTGCCTCTGGTAGTGACATCAGAACAAGAACTGTGTGTGTCAGAAAGTTTATGAATTGGGTTTTCATGGTTGAGGAGCTGCCCACAAGCCTAAGATCATCAGTCCATCGCTGGACTCTGGAGAAGTGGAAACGTGTTCTCTGGAGTAAAGAATCGTGTTTCCCTATCTGGCAATCTGATGGATAAATCTGAATTTGGCAAATGCCAGAGGAACGCTACAGTACTTGCAGGAATGCATAGTGGCTATTGTAAAATTTGGTGGTGGAGGGATAAAGGTCTGGGGTTTGGACTAGGCCCTCTATTTACAGAGATGGATAATGTTAATGCTACAGCATATAAAGACATTTTAGACAATTGTATGCTTCCAAGTTTGGGGAAAGCCCTTTCCTCTGCCAGCATAACTGTGTCCCTGAGCGACAATGTATATATACTAGTTCTTCTCAATAAATTGACTGCATATACTGTACACACTTTTCAGTAGGCCAACATTTCGGTATTAAAAATAATTTTTGAACTTGGGCTTATATAATATTCTAATTTTCTGAGACACTAAATTTTGGATTTTCATTAACTGTTTGCCAAAATCATCAACATTAAAAGAAAAAAATGCTGGAAATAGATCACTCTGTGTGCAATGAATCTATATAATATAGGAGTTTCACTTTTTAAATTCAATTACTGAAATAAATTAACGTTTTGATGATATTCTAATTAATTAAGAAGGACTAGTATACACACCCAAATGACCAAGGATTCATTTTTGTTTTTTTACTGTCGACGTAGCCTTATAAGGGCTTGCTTTTTGCGGGACAAGTTGTATTTTTCAATTCCACCTTTATTGGGTGCATATAATATATTGCTTAACTTTTATTACCTTTATTTTAGGAAAGAATTGAAAATAAGCAGCTATTCCAGCATTGATTTTCACCTTATAAATTTACGCTGTTCACTATGCGGCGTAAATAACATGTTGCCTTTATTCTATGGGTCGGCACGATTACGGGGACACCAAATATGTAGAGGTTTTATGTTTTCCTATGTTTGCAAAATAAAAACACTTTTGAAAAATAAATTATTTGTTTTTGCATTCCAAGAGCTGTAACTTTTTTATTTTTCCATCGATGTAGCCATATGTGGGCTTGTTTTTTGCGGGACAAGGTGTAGTTTTCATTGGTAGTATTTTGGGATACATAGGACTTATTTATTAATTTTAAATGTATTTTTTATGGGGGAATGGGAGAAAAAATTTATTTTGATGTTGTTTTTGCGCTTTTTTCGGGCGCCGTTCACCCGGCGGTTTAATTTGTGTGTTAACTTTATTGTTCGAGTCACTATGATCGTGGAAATACCATATATGTGTATGTGTTCTGTTTTTTTTACACTTTTACTAAATAAAACCACTTTTTGGGGAAAAAAGTGGTTTTATTTTTACTGTAATCTTTTTATTTTTTTAATAAACTTTATTTAACCATTTTACTTATTTTTTTTGCCCCACTAGGAGACTTCACTTTGCGATCTTCTGATTGCAGATATAATGCTTTGGTATACATAGTATACTATATCATTATTGCCTTTCAGTGTAAAACTGACAGACAATCTATTCGGAAATGTCTCTGGCTGCCATGGAAACCGATCGGCGCCCCGCAACATCATTGCGGGGCTGCTAATGGGGTGACAGAGGGAGCTCCCTCTGTCAAACACATTAGATGCCGCTGTCGCCCAGTTGGGGTACGAGCCTGGCTGTGTACTGGCAGTACCCACGAGATCAGAGTGACGGATATATCTGTCGCGTTGCAGGAACTAGCTCGTACTTAGGATGGATATATCCACCGTTCGTCGTTAAGGGGTTAATAAGTCTATCTATCTATCGATCTATCGATCTATCTATCTATCTATCTATCTATCTATCTATATATCTAACACATAACCTTTTATAGCTCTGTTTTGGTTTTTTAACATGGAGGGACATGAATATTGCATTCAACACGTAGACTTTAGAAATCTAATTTGACATATAACCCACGTATTAGACTGCAGGATCTGTGGATCTGGACAAGTTCTTCTAACACATAACTAAAATACATCAATAAAATAAAAGCTGGTGATAAGCATAGAACAATCTATGATCAAGACATTGTCATAGGGGTTAGCGAGTGGTCGGAATTGGGGATTAAGGCTCTATTCACCTTGCTTTTGACATATACATATTGGGAAATACTTCTGACGTATACCTCCAATGGGTGCTTCCGCAGGCTGCACTTTCCTATACAGTGAATAAAATGTATACCAAAATATACAAGCCCAGCAGATGCCAAAAGGACACTCTACGGACAAGTTCGGTGTATATGCGCTGGTTTTCCCAGTACACACGCCAAACTGAGAGCGAATAGAGCCTGAATAAGATTCTAGTAAGTGGAGCTAGCATTTGACCTGTCACTTGCATAATGTTCAATCCTATACTTAACATTCTTAAAGTTGTAGCTGATAGAAAAGATATTTAGAGGTTCTATCACCTCTCCTGACATGTCTGTTTTAGTAAATACTTGCAGTCAACATGAAGTACCAATTCTGGAACATCTTTTCTTAGAACTTTGAGTTGTGCCGTTCCTTTGTTGTTTCTCCTTAAAATGTGTGAACAAATTAACAGCTGGGTGTTATCATTCTGCTTGTCAATAGGCTGTGTGCCTATACACTCACATATAGTGGAAGCACTGTTTAGACAATGCCAGACGGTGTAGGGACACACCCCAATGACATGGGAAATAATAACACTTATTTGTCAATTTATTCATACAATTCCAGGAGGAAAAAAAGAGGAACGGAATTATGCAGAGTTCTAGGAAAAGATTCTCCTTGTAATTTCGTGGGGAATACAAGTATTTACTAAAACAGACATGTCAGAAGAGATGCCAGGTCCTAAGGTCTGTCAGTTTAGTATGTATATGGAAATTGAGTGAATAATACAAAAACATCTAAGGTGAAAACCAAATAATTTCTGAATATAATAATTTTTCCTATATATGGATAGAATAGCTAAGCATTGGGGGATTTGTCACAACAGAAAACGATGCGGCTGTATGTAAGATACAAGTACCATTACATTTCAAAATGAAAGTATTTTTTTTTATTCACAAGAAATTAGCAAAAATAGGACTAAAAGAGAAATTCTACAGAACTAAAATTCAATTTACACCTGTTTCACATAGGTGTTATCTATCATAGTGTTTCCAGGTTGGTTATTTGCACTTGTAAACCAACGCTACACCAAAAAATTAACTTTTGAATTATTACACTTACAAAATCATTGTTTAAAAGAAAAACAATAATTAAAATGTCAGTCACATATTTCCTTTAAAATAATGAAAAACTAATGTTAAATGCTTAGGAATGAGGATTGATTTTCATACGACTTCATAGTCTTCTGCCAAGATTAGGAGAGCTCCTTTTATTCTCACTGTTAAATGGGATCTGATTTGGACTACTTCTGTCTAGAGATGAGCGAATTTCCTGAAATTAGTTTCGGGTCCGATTCTATCGAACTGGCCATCAGATTCAACATGGTCCGTACTCCGATTGCACTGAAAGTCTTGTATGACATTCTGAGGTCTTCTAGGACTATATCTAAGCTCTTCAACACCAAGACAGCATTTGTAATGTCAAAGTGACAGCTACAAATATGGCTATGGGTAAACGGAGGGTAGCCAATGTACTAAACAGCATTTTTAAAAACACACTGCACTGTCAGATTTTTCATGCTTTTTAAAATTTCAAAACCATTTAAAAACTATCCTTTTTTGGGAGCAGATGCCTGCCAGTGTTAATACACACACGTTGCTATTGGAAGATGCAATGGCTTTTTTAACAAGCCGTCCAAAAATGATCCCTTTTTGGGGGTAGATGCCTGCCGGTGTTTATATCCACACTGTTTAAATACACAGTGATATCGGAAGAAGCAATGGCTTTTTAAAAAGTGTTTAAAAAAATTATGCCTTTTTGGGGGCAGACGAGTGTTGGTGTTAATACACACAATGTGGTATCGGAAAAAGCAATGGCTTTTTAACAAGTGGTCCAAAAACGATGTTCTTTTTTGGGGGCGCCAGTGATTATACACACACAGTGGTATTGCAATGACCTTTTAAGAAAAGCTCCAAAAATTATCCTTCTTTGGAGAGTGACAACAGGTTTGGTGTTACTTTAAATTAAAAAATAAATAAATCAATATATATATATATATATATGTATGCCGTCTCCAACACCACGAATACATGTGCCAGTGACGGAGTGCCTGATCATCCTGGAAAGTGAAGAAGCAATGGCTTTTTACAAAAGCCGTCCAAAAATGTATCTTTGTTTTGGGAGCAGTTTCAGGTTTGTTATATTTACCCTGTGCCATGTAGGGGTTCCAGTCACAGCAGTACAGTATGGAACATGATGGATAAGGTAGGAGATGTGTGGCTGTGTGGGTGTAGTAGTGGCAGCAGTGGTAGCAGCAGTACAGTATGGAACATGATGGAAAATGCAGGAGATGTGCGGCTGTGTAGGGCTTGTAGTAGCAGCGGCATTCTATCGACACCAGATTTATATATATATATATATGTGTGTGTGTGTGTGTGTGTGTGTGTGTGTGTTTATGATATGGTGACGTTATGCAATTTGAGATTTGATTTTGGATAGGTGTCATTGTCTTGTAGCAGTATTCCAGATAGATTACTACTCAAAGTCCACTTTTGGGCAACCCTATGGAACATGCTTTTAGCATATTTAGCATTTATCAAAACACAGAACAGACACTAGATAACTAACTTTGTTGATCGTAAAAAGAGCCCCATAGAGATCTTAGATAGGGTATAATAATAAACCCTAGGGACCCATAGCAAAATTTGGAATGGGGCCTTTTACTCTACCATAAACATATTCAGTAACAAGTTCAGAACATGCAAAGCTTATTATTATTATTTTGGACTCTCCAATGAACAGGGACATCATGCACAACATGATGTAACAATAAAAGGATAATGCACATAGTGATGTTACACCACAGGGATAATGCACACAGTGATGCAACAGCATAATACACACAGTCATAGTAAATAACTCACAACACAGGTATCATGCACACAGTGATGTCATAATAGTGGGATAATACACACACTGATGTCTAAGTACATGGCTATTGCACACGGTGATGACGCAGTACTAGGGTAATGTACACACTGATATCCGTGCAAGAAGAACACAGATAATGTACAACATGATATCATAGCACAGGAATAATGCATACACAGAGGTTCACCTTTACACTGTGACATCACAGCACATGGGATGCAGGTGTAATGCACACATGATGTCACAGTACTTCAGGTACTGCAAAAAGTGATGCTGCAGAAGAGAGATATTGCACTCAGCAGGGGTAAGCATGTGGCTCCATAGTAAAACAGAATGAAACCACTTAAAAATTTTCCCACCCCCTTTTATTGTCCATAGTTACCACTAACACAACACCTTACCTGTGTGTAGAGATTGGCCCCCTTAGTTGTTGACCTCCCTAGTAGCTGCTATACCTGGTACCCTCGTAGTTACTCCTATGATCTATAACTTACTTTCTATGAAAGATTGTTAAGATTTTATTATCTTAAACAAATAAAAACAAGACACAGGAAACCTTAGGCCCTTTTCACACAGATTTTTACGCCGCTGATTTTGAAGAGTAAATCGCGTCGGAATCAGCAGCAAAAAATGCCCAAAACCACCTCCCATTGATTTCAATGGGAGACGGATGTGTTTTTTTCATGCTCGCGGTTTTAGCTGCTCGCGGGAAAAAAAAGCGACATGCTCTTTCTTCCTGCGGTTCCGACTCTGACCTCCCATTCAAAACAATGGCAGGCAGAGAAAGCATTTCTTGTGGCGTTGTTTGCCTGTGGCGAAATGGCCGCGGCAATAAAGTGTAGGCAGGTCAAAATCTGCCTCAAAATTCCTGAAGGAATTTTGAAGCAGATTTTTTCTGCCTGCAAAAGACTCTGTGTGAACAGGGCCTTACATCATGGGGACAGCTTATTTGGCAAGGAATTGTCTAGTGCAGTTAAGTCTCTACATTCGGATGTGGGACAAAATAGCCACATTGTACCATAGTAACAGTTGTATCCAATGGTTTGTTATTTTACTTATAAAGTGCCACATATTAAAATGTCTATAAACTTCCATTCCAGCATCCCTAACAGGCTCTATCAGACTGATATCTGCAGACTGTGCGTGCTTTTGAATTTATTGTCATGACTCATATCCATGGAACCAGGTTAATACGATGTGTGCTTTGTGCTGGAGCACATTTTCTTGCTGTAAGTGTCATTAGAAGATGGGTAGTAGGTTTCTACAAAGGTCAGCACTAATACTCAGGTGGGCTGTGACACTTAAAGGGGTTATCCAGGAAAAACATGGCTGCTTTCTTCTAAAACCAGTGCCACACTTCTACACAGTTGTGTGTGGTAAGGTATTCCAGCTCAGCCCTTTTCTCTTCAATGGAGATGAGCGGCAAACACACACAACGGGTGGACAGGTGAAAAGTTGCTATTATTTGTGTCTGGAAAACATTTCCAACATCACTGAACTATAATCAGGTTAGGATAGCACCATTTAGGATTCTCTGGATGCAAAGCCGACTGGAGGAATCCTTGATTATCACTGTATACAAAAGAAAGTCATAGGACCGCAGCATCATGAAATAATTATTTTTATTTTATTTTAACACATGAGTGACCAATAAATAGGAACATTTTAACATGGCTGCAGACTTCCCTACACATTACACAACCACCAGCCTGAACTAAGGCAAAGGATCCATGGATTCAAATGATATAGGGTATGGCCAAATGTAGAGTAAACACTGTGAAATTTCCAACCAAACTTTATGTGCGGAAAAACCACAGCATTTTCGCAAGATAAATTGACAAGCTGCGGATTTAAAATCTATACAGCAGGTCAATTTCCGCATTTCTCTTTGTTCAAATCTCATCCCCTGTGCTGCTACTGATTTCTGCATGGAAAATCCGGTCAGAAATTCTGCAGTATTTACGCTATGTGCGCCGTTCCCCAAAATTCCAATCTTAATAAACCATTTGAATGGATTTTGATGTCCAGACAATGCTTTTCAAGTGTTTAGTTCACCATTTTTGGATTCTTGCTCAGAGCTCAAGGACGAAAAACCAGCGTGATCTTCAGAGATGCTCTTCCCTATACCACTGCTGTAACACATTGTTGTATTTGAGTTACTGGACCAGCGCTGATTATAATCATCAGAAATTCGAGAGTGGGGGGTTGTGTCTCAGACTACCGAAGAAAACTGTGCATAGGGTAGTCTGAGAAGCTGGCAGCGATTTTACATCCATGAAGAGGGAACTAGGAACAGGATGAACCGCGGCAGCATCACTGAAAGAGGGCACCAGATATGTTAACTATACATGTATAGTACATTTTTACTGTGAACCGGAGGGTCGCTTTAAGGAAACTGTAGGTACTACTTATTTATGCTTTATTTGTCTATTTTTGGCAATACTGGTAAACCGTGAACCACTGCTTGACATTGGAGCAATTTGAAGTATTCAAATCTGCCGACAGGTCATTTGGAGCAACAAACCTGGTATTACTGTGAAATAAGTTTACTATGAGAGCATAAAATAGCATTATTTTAACGTTTCTCTGAACTTAAATGGTTAAAATAAATTTCCAACACATTGAGATTCCTTATTATTCTGAAAATAAATGATAACAAAATGTGCAAACCAATGCATAAAGTGACAAAATAAAAGGTGCTATTGCTAAAAATGAATCTGTAAGTCAAAACATGAGATTGGATGAAAAACCCAAAATTGGACAAAAACAAATACAAGTGAATACAAAACCATTCTAAAATTATTTTTACAAAACGAAATAGTGGACAATATAATGTAACCATTTCATTGGAAAAATAATTGTAGGCGAAGGAAATACAGATAATTTTGCATAATAACAGTACATGTAGTCAGGTTACTTCTTTTTTAGATTGGATACCATTCCTTTACTGTACCCAATTTGTCCAAGGAAGGTCAAGATTGGGTCAAGTGTGGGAATGGCGCCAACGGAAGACTGCAGTGGTCAAGGAAATAGGGAGCCAGAGACACTCACATTCAGCAGCTGGACACACTGCGTCAATACGCAGCCCCAAAAATCAATAGCATAGTTGGTGGAGTGTACTCATTGGGTTATAGGTAGTCATTGTCTGTCTGAGTCTCACCGAACTAGGTAGCAAACACTTAGGGTGAAGTAACGTCCCCAAAAGCACACCCACTTGTGTTAGGCCCCATGCACACGACCGTAGTTTTCATCCGTAATTACGGATCAGGTAATTACAGATGAAATTTGCGAACCCATTCATTTCTACAGGCCACTGACACCTTTCAGTATATTTATGGATGTGTGTCTGAACCATAGAAATGATCCGCAAAGTAAAAATGTCCTATTCTTGATCACAATTGCGGCACAGACTTCTATGGGCGCTACTGCAGTTACAGACAGATATCGATGTGCATCCGTATTTGAGTAAAAACCCTTACAGTCGTGTGCATGAGGCCTAAGAGTGTAAACACATGTCGGATTTGTGTCTTTTTTACCATGATTTGCACAAAATCACAGCACAAAAATTACACAATAACAGCACGCACCATAAACCTGGCTGATATTTTTGGGTAAAAAGGTGGCAATCCTAAGAGGCACCTTTGGGCCCCTTCCGGCACCAGATCTTGGGTGTAACTGCTACATCTGCACCTCCTATAGCTATGCCCTTGGGCATCATTACGTTGTGTTTGCCTTCAGAAATTTCTGTGAAAAAGTGATTCCGGTCTATTCGGAAAAACATTCAACATCACCTCTGTTATTTATTATATGTCATTTGTCTACCTTTAAAATTAATCAAATTCCATCTTACTTATTTATGGGAGGTTTTACCACTTTGAACCATGAAAGGTTCAACTCAAAATACAAAATTTAAAAAGATATCATTTTTTTTTTTAGAGATGTGACCCTAGTGAGTCTTATGTTACCTGACAGCATGTTATCATTCTTTATTGAAGGAAACTTCAAGGTCATTTCATGCTTGTGCCTGTGAATCATCAGGTGATCCTCAGTGGGGAATCGCTGTAACATAGAAAACATAACGGTGTAATAATGAGCATCAATACAACACAAACTGAGCTGTATAGGAAACAGGATCCATTCAAGACATCAAGGGCATGAATAAGTAACTAGACGTAACATACAATGGGTGTTCACTCACATGACAATACTTAACTGATTACCTATTAGTTGGGCATTAACAATAACTAAGATGAACTGCCAGTCTGGGGCACATTTTAGGAATCATTCAGTACCTGCTCAGCTTTAAAGGGTTTGTCTCATGAAGACAACCCCTTTCTATATGCCCGATTAGGAATGCATAGCTAAAAAAGACTGATAACCCCTTGCAGGATCCCTTCTATTAGCTAACACTGACATTGTGAGACATTGTACATTGGAAAAGATAGAAAATTATTGATAATTATGTGCGCCTTATAAAACTCTTCAGAGAGAACATACATTTATATTGCAGCCCCTTCCCCTTAGAGCAGCTGGTCACAAGGTCTCCAAAAACAGATTTCTCTGCAGTAATTAGGTTTACACAGAGAGACCTGTAATCGGAATAATCCCTTCAATACCTTGCCATGTCCTGCATATTCATAAAATTATATGTTTAAGATTGTATCTGTAAACCCGCTACCTGCCTAAAGTAAAATCTAACAATTATTCATATAGTATTACCAACCAACACTGACTCATAAAAAATAAATAAACAATATTGGCATCTAGAACGGGTTCCGGTGCATAAATCTGCCACATCTGTTTAAAAGAATTGTTTTTAATAGTGTTTTTGTAATGCTAATCCTTTCCCTTGATGACCACAACAAATCATGGAGAGAAGAGGATATGCAGATACTTGGCAGTTCTGTGAGGTCACTATTGATTGGAAAACAATAGGCAAAAACAGTCACTCAACAGCACCATGCCCAGTAAATATGTCATGTTTTAGCTCTTATTTAAACTGCTCTCAGACATTAGGTGTTTGTCGGCAGATTCCACTGATTCCGACTATCTAATGCCTGTGGGGACTGTCAAAATGTCTGCAGGTAGAATTTCACCTGCCGGATTCTATCATTTCTTCTGGAAATAAGTGGCAGCCTACCTGCTCCTGCTGCCTATCTCTTCCTGAGGCATTCGAGACCATTACCTGTAGGATGAACAATTGTTTAGCTGACAGATATCGGACTTGTATAGCTACCTTAACAATAAAACTAAAGTCTATCTTTTGCCCATTTGCTGTGTAGGTGAATACATTCTATTGTACACTATAGGCAGCCAGGTCAGGCAGAGGAGGGCTAAATAAAGTGTTCTACGGAAAATTGTCCACCCCTTGATCACTGCTTAGACATAGAAATGTCCGTTTACTTTGAAGAGTACCTTTAAAAAAATAAATATAAAAATCACAACCATTCCTTAAGTAACTGGAGATGTATATTAGATGTAGTGCAGCCAGAAATGCGGTATATACACATATGTTGAGATTTCACTTCCCTCTCCATAAATTCTGTAAATGTTCATTTTCTCTCTATAACCGTGCTGCATAGGCTGGCTCTTGCTGATGTGGTTCTGAAGAGATGTGCTGTGTGCTCTGAATAAATAGATGTGTCCACCTCTCCTCCACTCTCACATGAGACTCACACACGCTGAAGCATACAAAATGCAGCATCATCCCCCTCCTCTCTTTCCCTCTCCACTCCTCTGTGTCTTCACTTATTGTGATATTGAAGATTAGTTTTATAGGCACTGAGGAAGGTGAACATTTAGGGTCTCTTCACGCGCCAGTGAAAACCGGCTGTAAAACGACAGTTTTTTTTAACGGACATCACACAGTTGTTTTCTTAAAACAAATAAGTTCTATGGGTGTTTTCACATGGCTGTTTTTTTTAACGGACCATAAATACTGACCGTCAAAAAATAGCACATGTTCTATTTTCACTCGTTTTCACAGTCCGACGGCCCCATAAAAGTAAAGGGGTCAGTTTTTAACGGCCGTTTTTCAGAAAAGAATCTGTGTGACGGCCAATAAAAACGGATCGGTTGCTAGCAGTGGTGCATGCAGGAAGGGAATTCCAGTTGCCCCCCCCCTTTGACCAGGGCACCACTATTCCTCTTGCACAGGGAGGCCCTCACAAGGGGACTCAATTGTATCTAGGTCCTTAGGGCTTGGATACAATTGACAGAGCTGGTGATGCAAGAAAACCATTGGTTCCCTTCCCTGCCATTCCGGGCTTTTTTTAAAATCTTGTGTAGGAGGTTGGAAAATGCCCCCAAAGAATAGAAATTTAATATAGTTGGAGTTAACCACAAATGGTGTCCATATATAGCATGCTAGGAGGGAAAAGGGAAAAGATGGGAGAGTGTGTGGTTATTTGACAGTGTAGATTAAAATGTTGTACTTTATTAAACTATTTGTAATATTAAAAGTCCTATATTGATATAATTGTGACGAATGCAGAGGACCCCTTTGTCTGCATTCTATAGGGACCACCGTTTGCCCTGATAAACAATTATTGGCCAACCTAATTGTATTCTATTCCTCTCTCTGTAAGGCCGGATTCACACGAGCGTGTGCATTTTGCGCGCACAGAAGGTCCACAAAAGCTCTGTGTGTCATGAGTATATGATGCGTGGCTGCGTGATTTTCGCGCAGCCGCCATCATTATGACACTCTGTTTTTATGTTTGTAAACAGAAAAGCACATGGTGCTTTTCTGTTTTCATTCATAGTTTTGACTACTGTAGCGCGCATCACGCGCGACACAGGGAAGTACGTCCGTGTGCCGTGCGCGGTTTTCACGTACCCATTGACTACAATGGGTGCGTGATGCGCGAAAAACAGGCAAATATAGGACATGTCGTGAGTTTTACGCAGCGGACATACGCTGCGTGAAACTCACGGACTGTCTGAACGGCCCATTGACTAACATAGGTCCGTGCGACACCCGTGAAAATCACGCGTGTAGCATGGACCTATTATACGTTCGTCTGAATAAGCCCTTAAGAGGCATATGCAATATGTATGCCTATATTCCTATGAGCTGCTGCCTATATATCTGCAATTGACACCTTCACTCTAACACATGCAGTGAGTGCAGATCACCATAAATGGTAACATACAGTATGGTTTGTGAGAAATATTGTAAGAATTGAATGCCTGATGTTGAATCACATAGCAAACACCTAAATATGTAATAACTGTGTAGTTCTTTATATTGCGCTGGTGATCGAGGCTAGATTCTTACTGGAGTGGCAAGTGCAACCCCACATGTGACTATTATAGATTGTATTATAAGATTCCAGACCCTGAGGATATAGTAATGTAGTCCCTTATGTTGAGTTGTGAGTGCATTGAATTTAATAGTAATCCGTGCACCTATAGCTCTGAGGTGTCCTCTTATACTCAGCGCTCTCTAGTAGATATGTTAGAGCACGGAGTATTGTCTCCGGTTTCGCTGTGTGTCCGCTCGTTTCTCGTGGGAGAACAGCAGAGTGGAGCTAGCAGGGGTACACAGAACGCAGCTCTCGTCCGTGCACCACTGTCACTGTTTCTTCCTGTAGCGCTCGGCGCTTACTATGGTCAGAGCACCGGAAGATGAAGAAGCCGGAAATGCAGGCGAAACGCGCCTCAGGTGTCACAAGTTTTTACTCTAATGTCGTTAGCCCCATAACCACAATGTATCTCTCATAATACCTCTCAATAATAACACGTAATGAGTTCCCTGCCATTGCTCTCCCGCTGCCTCCGCTCTGAACAGGAGCGAGGACACTGCGAGGCAGAGTAGCAGCTTCCGGTGCTCTGACCATAGTAAGCGCTGAGTATGCCTCTTAACAGAGAGAGGAATAGAATACAATTAGGTTTGGCAATAATTGTTTATCAGGGCCAACAGTGGTCCCTATAGAATGCAGACAAAGGGGTCCTCTGCATTCGTCACAATTATATCAACATAGGACTTTTAATATTACAAATAGTTTAATAAAGTACAACATTTTAATCTACATTGTCAAATAACCACACACTCTCCCATATTTTCCCTTTTCCCTCCTAGCATACAGGCTTTTTTTATGCAGGCGGTGTGATGACTTCATTGCGCCGCCTGCATTGTTCCGCTGGAGCAGGCCTGGTCAATAAAGACCTGCATCACTGGAGGAGAGGACGGCGGGAGAACAGGGACAGGGGAGTGTGGCACTATCTACAGGGGCATTGTGGCATTTTTTACATGGGCACTGATTTTTTAACAGGCGAGAAAAATAAATGGTAAACGGATGACAAACAGCTGGAAAAAATATGAAATTTTAGAGACACAGTAATGCAAAATGTCTGTGAAAAACTGACAGTTTGATCTGTTCTTAACAGCCATTTTTTTTCACTATCGTGAATATAGCCCAACAGAGGGCTTGCAGGTTGGTAAAGGGGAGCTACAGGCTGCTAGAAGGTGAAGGAGATGCCACTTACGCCTAATATTACCGTTTGACGTGTTCACAAGTGCCAAAAAAAATTAACCAAAGGCATTTTTTTAAGTGATATAATTAACCCTAATTTGAAGATACTGTGACCTTTTTAATAAAGAAAGGAATATAATACATCTCGACGCCGACTGCAGATTTCAATAACTGCTGATACCAAGTGTGGTCATAAAATAATCTCATGCACTTACCTGTGAGCAGCCAGGAGCATTGCACACAA
Organism: Rhinoderma darwinii; assembly: GCF_050947455.1. Lineage (NCBI taxonomy): Eukaryota > Metazoa > Chordata > Amphibia > Anura > Rhinodermatidae > Rhinoderma > Rhinoderma darwinii. Next base: position 287,746,285 of record NC_134691.1, read on the forward strand.
AGGACCGGTCCTGCTCCAAATTCATCTCTTATTCTTCATATATCTAGAACAAGAATGACGGTGATAATTAGATACCAAGAAATCTTCTCACTTCAAAAATAACCAGTTTCTCATTTTTATTATATTAAATAAACATTATAACAATACCATAAACAACTGGGGGAAAAAGGAGAACATGTATACCTATTACATCATTACTTGCTTAAATTACTATTTCTGCATGATTTAGATAATTTGTAGTATTTTGTACTATATGAGGTTTTTTTCTCACATTGTAATCCTTCCAAATTTCATCGGAATAAACTTATTCACACCTAAATAAATTTTGCTTATAGGATGCTGAAATCTGCGCTGCTGTATGAAGGGTCCTTCTTCTGAAGGATTCTTTTAGCTTTCTTTGTGCTTGGAGGAGTCACATTGCTGGAAAAATAATTCTCCATAAAACTTTTGCAATTCTGCAGAGCTCAGGAGTCAGAATTAGATCATTTTCATCCCGCAGAGCTACTATTTTGTAAGTTGGGAAATTCATTAATGACTACCTTGCTCCCGCCAAGTCAGTTCTACAAGAACAGGGACAGCTAAAGGAGTCCCTCACCACAAGGATCCTGATCTCAGTTTTCTGGACACCCATGAACATGGCCTGCTGAAGAGTGGGAGAATAGGGTTGGCAGTAGTTAAACCTTAATATTAGGGTTAAACTGAAAGTCTATCCATGCAGCAGACGGGAAAAAGTCGAACAGACAGAAGAAGTGGCATAACTTCCATATCTCCAACTGACTGCCAAAAAAACTGTAAATGTACCAAATAATCACATTACATTTGGTCCTATAGCCAAGGTTGTTGTGACATTCCCCAAATACCTTAACACAGGCTCACTGCGATTTATAACTCAGAGCAGCGCTATTCAATATAAGTGATTGTCAGAAGAGGCGCTAATAAACCCTTATCTCTAATAAAGCACCGGTTTTCTCACCTACATCATAAAGATTACTATGGATGAACAGATCTACATTAGGGCTTGTTTATGCAAGCATATTTTAGCTCTGACCCCTCTCCATTTTTTTTTCTCAAAATGAGATTGGATGTCAGCAGGGAGAAATATGTAATTCTTCTGTCCTCTGCTGAAATACACTCATGTTTTAGGCAAAATATACAGGAGGCAATATGGAGCTAACATATGACTCCCATGTATTCATTTTAGCTGCTCTAAATAGACAGAAAACACTGTGCGCCTACTACTCAATCTATTTATACCAACTATACTAGAAACTGTGCTATATAGCGCTAATATATACGCTGTAAGAAACCCATCTATACTTAGATGTACACTACCTGTAAAGGATCTGCCAGGCACAGCGGGGTTAACTCCCAGAACTAATCAGTCAGCACCTGAGAATACATCCCTGAGACTGACTCCTGCTTCCACCATTCAGGCTGGCAGGCTTAGGAGTGGGAGAGCCTATCGTAACCTGGCCAGACTCAGCTAGCTCCCGCCCTCGGTCTATTTAAGCCTGCACTTCCTGTCCCTCGGTGCTTGTTATTGCTTTTGTTTCTTTCCTTGTGGTTCCTGGCCCAGCTACAGCTCCTGCTATTTTTGATCCTGCTCCATACCGACCCTGGCTTACCGACTACTCTTCTGCTTTTCGTTTTGTACCTCGCACACTCCTGGCTTGACTCGGCTCGTTCACCACTCTGGTTGCTCACGGTGTTGCCGTGGGCAACGGCCCCTTTTCCTTGCTTGTGTTCCTTGTATGTTTGTCGTGTTTGTCGTGCACTTACTGAGCGCAGGGACCGCCGCCCAGTTGTACCCCATCGCCTAGGGCGGGTCGTTGCAAGTAGGCAGGGACAGAGTGGCGGGTAGATTAGGGCTCACTTGTCCGTCTCCCTACCCCCTGCCATTACATAATAACAAGCCCATACCTAGTCTACCCCTGGTCCCTGACACCACTATGGATCCCCGTGAGACCCTGGCTCAGCAAATGCAGGGTCTCTCCCTACAGGTCCAGGCCCTGGCTCAGAGGGTCAACCAGCCTGATGCTACCCTGGTAGTTCCCCGCACCGCACCTCTTGAACCCCACCTCAAGCTGCCCGACCGGTTCTCAGGGGACCGGAGGACTTTTCTCTCCTTTCGGGAGAGTTGTAGGCTTTACTTTCGTTTAAAGCCTCATTCCTCAGGTTCTGAGAGCCAGCGGGTGGGTATAATTATGTCCCGGCTCCAGGAAGGGCCCCAAGAGTGGGCCTTCTCCTTGGCTCCTGACGCCCCTGAACTTTCCTCCGTTGATTGTTTCTTTTCTGCTCTCGGACTTATTTATGACGAGACTGACAGGACTGCCTTTGCCGAGAGTCAGCTGGTGACCTTAAGTCAGGGTAAGAGACCTGTTGAGGAGTATTGCTCTGACTTTCGGAAGTGGTGCGTAGCTTCTCGGTGGAATGACCCTGCCTTAAGGTGCCAGTTTAGGTTGGGTCTGTCGAATGCCCTGAAAGACCTGCTTGTTAGCTATCCCTCTTCTGACTCCCTAGACCAGGTTATGGCTTTAGCGATACGACTTGACCGACGTCTCAGGGAACGACAACGTGAACGTTTATGTGTTTTCTCCTCCGACTCCCCCATGATGCCTCCCGAAGCTCCGTTGCTTCGTTCCTCCCCGAAAGATTCAGAGATACCTATGCAACTCGGGGCCTCCGTGTCCCCCCAACAACGTAGAGAATTCCGCAGGAAGAATGGTCTCTGCTTCTACTGTGGGGACGACAAGCATCAAGTGAACAACTGTCCTAAGCGTAAGGTTGCAGCCAGAGAACTTCCGCGTCTAAGTGATCATCGGGGAGGTCACTTGGGCGCACAGGTATTTCCCGTAAATATGAAACGTACTAAGATCTTGCTTCCCTTTCAGGTCTCTTTTGGTGGTAGGTCTGCTACCGGCAGTGCTTTCGTGGATTCAGGGTCCTCTACTAATATCATGTCTGTGGAATTTGCTATGTCCCTTGCTATGCCTCTTATTGATTTACCTAAACCTGTCCCGGTAGTGGGTATCGACGCCACTCCTCTTGCTAATGGTTATTTTACACAGCATACCCCTGTTTTTGAACTCCTTGTTGGCTCCATGCATTTGGAGCAATGCTCTGTACTGTTGATGCAGGGATTATCGTACGATTTGGTTCTAGGTCTTCCCTGGTTGCAGTTGCATAATCCTACGTTTGACTGGAATACTGGGGAGCTAACCAAATGGGGTAATGAATGTTGTACGTCATGTTTTTCTGTTAATTCTATTTCTCCCCCTAAGGAGGCGAATACGCTACCCGAGTTTGTTCAGGACTTCGCTGATGTTTTCTCTAGGGAGGCCTCCGAAGTGTTACCTCCTCATAGAGAATACGATTGCGCTATCGAATTGGTACCAGGAGCTAAGCTTCCTAAGGGTAGGATATTTAATCTTTCTTGTCCCGAACGTGAAGCTATGAGAGTGTATATCCAGGAATCCCTGGCCAAGGGTTACATTCGTCCCTCTTCTTCTCCGGTAGGTGCTGGCTTCTTCTTCGTGGGGAAGAAGGATGGTGGTCTTAGGCCATGCATTGACTACCGTAGCCTGAATAAGGTCACGGTAAGGAACCAGTATCCCCTTCCTTTGATTCCTGATCTCTTTAATCAGGTTCAGGGGGCCCAATGGTTTTCTAAATTGGATCTACGGGGGGCGTATAACCTTATTCGCATCAAAGAGGGGGATGAGTGGAAGACTGCGTTTAACACGCCCGAAGGCCATTTCGAATACCTCGTCATGCCCTTTGGGTTGTGTAATGCCCCTGCGGTCTTCCAGAATTTCATAAATGAGATTTTGAGAAATTACCTGGGGATTTTTCTGGTAGTGTACCTTGATGACATACTGGTGTTTTCCAAGGACTGGTCCTCCCACGTGGAGCATGTCAGGAAGGTGCTCCAGGTCCTTCGGGAAAATAAACTGTTTGCCAAAACCGAAAAATGTGTGTTTGGGGTACAGGAGATTCCATTTTTGGGTCAAATCCTCACTCCTCATGAATTCCGCATGGACCCCGCCAAGGTTCAGGCTGTGGCGGAATGGGTCCAACCTGCCTCCCTGAAGGCGTTACAGTGTTTTTTGGGGTTTGCAAATTATTACAGGAGATTTATTGCTAACTTCTCGGTCATCGCTAAGCCCCTTACGGACCTCACTCGCAAAGGTGCTGATCTCCTCCACTGGCCTCCTGAGGCTGTCCAGGCTTTTGAGGTCCTTAAGATGTGCTTTGTCTCGGCCCCGGTGCTGGTTCAGCCCAACCAAATGGAGCCATTTATCGTGGAAGTTGACGCATCTGAGGTGGGAGTGGGGGCTGTCTTGTCCCAGGGTACCAGGTCCCTCACCCATCTACGCCCCTGTGCCTACTTCTCCAGGAAGTTTTCGCCAACTGAAAGTAACTATGATATTGGCAACCGCGAACTCTTAGCCATTAAATGGGCATTTGAAGAGTGGCGCCACTTCCTGGAGGGGGCTAGGCACCAGGTAACGGTCCTTACCGACCACAAGAATCTGGTTTTCCTAGAATCTGCCCGGAGGCTAAACCCGAGACAAGCTCGATGGGCGTTATTTTTTACCAGATTCAATTTTTTGGTTACCTATAGGGCTGGGTCTAAAAATATTAAGGCTGATGCACTGTCGCGTAGCTTCATGGCCAGCCCTCCTTCGGAGGAAGATCCTGCTTGTATTTTGCCTCCAGGTATAATCATTTCCTCGATCGATTCTGATTTAGTCTCTGAAATTGCTGCTGATCAAGGTGCAGCTCCCGGGAACCTTCCTGAGAACAAGCTGTTTGTTCCCCTGCAATTCCGGCTAAGGGTACTTAGGGAAAATCATGACTCCGCACTATCTGGCCATCCAGGCATCCTGGGTACCAAACACCTCATTACCAGAAATTATTGGTGGCCTGGGTTGCCTAAAGACGTTAAGGCCTACGTCGCCGCTTGTGAGGTTTGTGCTAGGTCCAAGACTCCCAGGTCCCGACCAGCGGGCTTACTGCGTTCGTTGCCCATTCCCCAGAGACCTTGGACACATATCTCCATGGATTTTATCACCGATTTGCCTCCATCCCAAGGCAAGTCGGTGGTGTGGGTGGTGGTGGACCGCTTCAGTAAGATGTGCCACTTTGTGCCCCTCAAGAAACTACCCAACGCCAAAACGTTGGCTACCTTGTTTGTCAAACACATCCTGCGTCTCCATGGGGTCCCTGTCAATATTGTTTCGGACAGAGGGGTACAATTTGTTTCATTGTGTTGGAGAGCCTTCTGTATGAAGTTGGGGATTGATCTGTCCTTCTCCTCTGCCTTCCATCCTGAAACCAATGGCCAAACGGAGAGGACTAATCAGTCTCTAGAACAATACTTAAGGTGTTTTGTCTCTGACTGTCAATTTGATTGGGTCTCTTTCATTCCCCTCGCCGAATTTTCCATTAATAACCGGGTCAGTAACTCGTCAGGGGTCTCTCCTTTTTTTTGTAATTTTGGGTTTAATCCACGGTTCTCCTCCGTTTCACCTGGTAGTTCCAACAATCCTGAGGTAGAGGTCGTTCATCGGGAACTGTGCACAGTCTGGGCCCAGGTTCAGAAAAACCTAGAGGTGTCCCAGAGCGTACAAAAAACTCAGGCTGATAAGAAACGTTCTGCTAACCCCCTGTTTATGGTCGGGGATCTGGTGTGGTTGTCGTCTAGGAACTTGCGTCTCAAGGTTCCGTCCAAGAAGTTTGCTCCCCGGTTTATTGGGCCGTATAAGGTCATTGAGGTCCTCAATCCTGTCTCCTTCCGGCTGGAGTTACCCCCGTCTTTTCGGATACACGACGTGTTTCATGCCTCCCTCCTCAAATGCTGCTCCCCGTCCTTGGCTCCCTCGAGGAGACCTCCTGTTCCCATCCTCACCCCGGAGGGGGTGGAATTCGAGGTGGCCAGGATTGTGGACAGCAAGATGGTCCAAGGCTCCCTCCAGTACCTGGTCCATTGGAGAGGATACGGGCCCGAGGAGAGGACTTGGGTACCCGCCCGGGATGTTCACGCTGGGGTATTGGTCAGGAGGTTCCACCTGCGTTTCCCCAGTAAGCCAGGTCCACTTAGAAAGGGTCCGGTGGCCCCTCATAAAAGGGGGGGTACTGTAAAGGATCTGCCAGGCACAGCGGGGTTAACTCCCAGAACTAATCAGTCAGCACCTGAGAATACATCCCTGAGACTGACTCCTGCTTCCACCATTCAGGCTGGCAGGCTTAGGAGTGGGAGAGCCTATCGTAACCTGGCCAGACTCAGCTAGCTCCCGCCCTCGGTCTATTTAAGCCTGCACTTCCTGTCCCTCGGTGCTTGTTATTGCTTTTGTTTCTTTCCTTGTGGTTCCTGGCCCAGCTACAGCTCCTGCTATTTTTGATCCTGCTCCATACCGACCCTGGCTTACCGACTACTCTTCTGCTTTTCGTTTTGTACCTCGCACACTCCTGGCTTGACTCGGCTCGTTCACCACTCTGGTTGCTCACGGTGTTGCCGTGGGCAACGGCCCCTTTTCCTTGCTTGTGTTCCTTGTATGTTTGTCGTGTTTGTCGTGCACTTACTGAGCGCAGGGACCGCCGCCCAGTTGTACCCCGTCGCCTAGGGCGGGTCGTTGCAAGTAGGCAGGGACAGAGTGGCGGGTAGATTAGGGCTCACTTGTCCGTCTCCCTACCCCCTGCCATTACACTACCGTTCAAAAGTTTAGAGTCACTTAGAAATTTCCTTATTTTTGAAAGAAAAGCACAGTTTTTTTTCAATGAAGATAACATTAAATAAATCAGAAATACACTCTATACATTGTTAATGTGCTAAATGACTATTCTAGCTGCAAACGTCTGTTTTTTTAATGCAATATCTACATAGGTGTATAGAGGCCCATTTCCAGCAACCATCACTCCAGTGTTCTAATGGTACATTGTGTTTGATAACTGTGTTAGAAGGCTAATGGATGATTAGAAAACACTTGAAAACCCTTGTGCAATTATGTTAGCACCACTGTAAACACTTTTGCTGTTTAGAGGAGCTATAAAACTGACCTTCCTTTGAGCTAGTTGAGAATCTGGAGCATTACATTTGTGGGTTCGATTAAACTCTCCAAATGGCTAGAAATAGAGAGCTTTCATGTGAAACTCGACAGTCTATTCTTGTTCTTAGAAATGAAGGCTATTCCATGCGAGAAATTGCCAAGATACTGAAGATTTCCTACAACGGTGTGTACTACTCCCTTCAGAGGACAGCACACACAGGCTCTAACCAGAGTAGAAAGAGAAGTGGGAGGCCCCGCTGCACAACTGAGCAACAAGACAAGTACATTAGAGTCTCTAGTTTGAGAAATAGACGCCTCACAGGTCCTCAACTGGCAGCTTCATTGAATAGTACCCGCAAAACGCCAGTGTCAACGTCTACAGTGAAGAGGCGACTCCGGGATGCTGGCCTTCAGGGCAGAGTGGCAAAGAAAAAGCCATATCTGAGACTGGCTAATAAAAGTAAAAGATTAATACGGGGAAAAGCACACAGACATTGGACAGAGGAAGATTGGAAAAAAGTGTTATGGACAGATGAATCGAAGTTTGAGGTGTTTGGATCACACAGAAGAACATTTGTGAGACGCAGAACAACTGAAAAGATGCTGGAAGACTGCCTGACGCCATCTGTCAAGCATGGTGGAGGTAATGTGATGGTCTGGGGTTGCTTTGGTGCTGGTAAAGTGGGAGATTTGTACAAGGTAAAAGGGATTTTGAATAAGGAAGGCTATCACTCCATTTTGCAACGCCCTGCAATACCCTGTGGACAGCGCTGGATTGGAGCCAATTTCATCCTACAACAGGACAATGACCCAAAGCACACCTCCAAATTATGCAAGAACTATTTAGGGAAGGAGCAGGCAGCTGGTATTCTATCTGTAATGGAGTGGCCAGCGCTGTCACCAGATCTCAACCCCATAGAGCAGTTGTGGGAGCAGCTTGACCGTATGGTACGCAAGAAGTGCCCATCAAGCCAATCCAACTTGTGGGAGGGCCTTCTGGAAGCATGGGGTGAAATTTCTCCCGATTACCTCAGCAAATTAACAGCTAGAATGCCAAAGGTCTGCAATGCAGTAATTGCTGCAAATGGAGCATTCTTTGACGAAAGCAAAGTTCGAAGGAGAAAATTATTATTTCAAATAAAAATAATTATTTCTAACCTTGTTAATGTCTTGACTATATTTTCTAGTCATTTTGCAAATCATTTGATAAATATAAGTGTGAGTTTTCATGGAAAACACAAAATTGTCTGGGTGACCCTAAACTTTTGAACGGTAGTGTATGTGTCTGCGTAATTTCTACCCCTTTTCACACATCTTTTAACATTTTTTTTTTTTTTGCAGCACACTCTCAGATATTACTCATTTCTCTGTAGTTTACTGTATGTTGACTGAAAAAAAAGAAAGAAATTAAAAGAAATAAACCATTTTTATTTCCACTGCAGGAAAAATGTGCTGGAAAGGAACATATCTGCAATATTATGATTAGATAAGAAGGAGTTCTGCTCCAAGAGATTTCTAGCTTATGTTTTGTTTTGACTGTTTTTGGATGATCTGTTTTGCTCCCAAATGACAAATGGTCATTCCAACCCCTCCTCCCTGGGGCATTGCTATATGGGGTAGCAGTCGCACCAAAGCTCCGGTACCTGAGGAGGCCCAAAGGCCCCTGTGCCATATGAGAAGACACCAGAAATATAAATCACACATGGTGGGTGGGGGGCCCTGTTACAAATTTTGCATTGGGGCACAGGAGCTTCTCAATCACGGAGGATTCCCAAACAAAGTGCCCTGGCAGAGACACTTACATAGGGGCTATTTCAAAATGTTTTAATTTCTCTAACTAAATGGGTAATGTACTTATTTATTTTTGTTAATATCAGACACTGCTAGAAATTGCATGGCAGAATTTTGGGGAGTAGACCTTATCTCAATCCAGGAAGGCAAAAAAGAAGAGGACTTTTCTAATTAACTTTCATGTTTTTTTTTACTTTTTGCGATACAGCTTCTTATGCATTCTATATACATAGTAGCTGTATCGTTCTCTCTCTCTGCTGATCCCGTCAGTTCAGCTGAACTGACGGCTCAGCTGAGAGCAGGTCCTCTGTGTCTCTGACACACAAGATCCACCTCATATCGATCACAGCTGAACTGACGGAATCGGCTGAGTGAGAATGAGACAGCTTCTATGTGTACAGGAAACATAGAAGATTTATTATAAAAAGTAAACAAAAATTTTAATAAAGGTCAATTTAAAAAGTGTACATAGCCTTTAATTCTGCCAACAGAGTAGTAGGGAAACTTCATTATTTCAGTGGAGTTCAACCATAATCTATTGTCTATGGAGCTACCAGACCCTTGCCTGACTGATTTCAGGGGATATGTGAATTGGACTTGGACCGGTTGGTGACTGTTCATCTCTTTCCATCTACATAGAAATAACATTAATGTTTGGGCAGACCGAATATATGCAACTATTATGCGACTTTCATGCAACTTCTCCACAGGAAATGTCATTTCAAGGGCAGATTCATGCAACTCCCATTCCTTTCAATTGGCCTTCATTTAACACATGATTCCTGATGTCCTAAATCATGATGCACAGAAGTCGCACCATTCTATGGATGTCATTTGCACATGCTGGCGATGTAACTGCCATTTATGTGATCACTGCGCCTGACGTTCGTAGGCTCACTGTGGCTCGCACTTATAGAGACACTGATGATGGCACTTATGGGCCACCTTGGCAAGAGGCACTATGTCATGCTAGCCCTTTTCAGTATCAAGATGTGTCAGAAAAAGTTGTGAAGAAACGTAATAAATATGGCGTTTGGCCCTAACACAACTGATAACTGCTATAACTCTGCCCCAGAGTGTGTTAGAAAGTTACATAACGTTCAATTAAATATTGAGGCTATGTCCACCTTTGCAACCACATTTTTTTTTTATAGCTCCAATGCATCTAAAATGAAAAATAAAATAACATTGTAAACAGTCTTTACTCAAAAAAATCTCCTACCATTTTGTGTCTATTGCAGCTATGCAGATCTATGCATCTCCATGGTAACAGAAAACAAACAAACAAATTGTTTGTAGTCTGATCTGTCCCCTATTTTTGGCTAATCTGCCAGCTGTATGTTAGGAAGAAGTAGGGACAGATAGAAGGGAGAATGACTACAGGATCAGACTACACTAGGTTTGTTTGTTGTCTGATACCATGGAGATGCAAAGGTCTGCTTACAGAAACAAAACTGTAGGACTGAAGACCATTTTTTTTATTTATTTTTTGTAAATCTCTTTTTTATTTTTGGATATAACAAAATACAGAGTCATATAAAAGATATAGGAACAAATTACAAAATGTCGCCATTCGGCGACAGTACATTCCATAACACAATAGCATTAACATCGAAAAAAGAAAGAAAGTACATTTCTCATAATTTTAAGATGCTAATATTCACAATAGATCGAAGATTTCTGCCTCTGATAACCTGTAAGAATGAACTAGGAAACTATATACATGAGTCCCTGTCAATGTAAAGCTTACGGAAAGATCTGAGTAAAGTGACCGGCCCATCGTGTTTCTACGTCAATCACTACATCGGCCCATTCCGATGCCATAGACTTTTTACGTCATGGCATCGGAATAAGTTTACAGAGCAGGGAGCTGTCAAATCTCCCTGCTCTCAGAGGCTAGAGGCAACTGAGGGCTGGGAGCGTCCCTGCTCTGCCGTGTGAGATCGATATTAGTATCGATCTCACACGTTTAACCCCTCAGATGCGGTGCACAATAGCGAGCACCGCATCTGAGTGGTTTTGGAGGGAGGGAGGGAGCTCCCTCTCTCCCCCACCGACACCCGGCGATACGATCGCCGAGTGTCTGTGTCTCTAATGGCAGCCGGGGGTCTAATAAAGGCCCCCAGGTCTGCCTGGAGTGAATACCTGCTAGATCATGCTGCAGGCATGACCTAGCAGATGCCTGTCCTTGTTAAACGGACAGGCAGTGATACACTGCAATACAGAAGTATTGCAGTGTATTATAAATTCGATCGCAGAATCGCATATTATAGTCCCCTAATGGGACTAGTAAAAAAGTGAAAAAAGTTTAATAAAGTTAATTTGAAAAAAAATGAAAAACCCAGCTTTTCCCCATACAAAATGCTTTACTATTAAAAAAACAAAATAAAGTTAAAAAGTTACACATATTTGGTATCGCCGCGTCCGTAACAACCCCGACTATAAATCTATTACATTATTTAACCCGCACGGTGAACGCCGTAAAAAAATTAATAAAAAACTATGGAAAAATTGCTGTTTTCTGTGAATCCTGACTTAAAAAAAATGTGATAAAAAGTGATCAAAAAGTCGCATCTACTCCAAAATGGTACCAATAAAAACTACAAGTCGTCCCGCAAAAAAAAGCCCTCATACAACCGCATCGGTGAAAAAATAAAAACGTTACGGCTCTTCAAATATGGAGACACAAAAACAAATAATTTAGAAAAAAAAGCATTTTTACTGTGTAAAAGTAGTAAAACATACAAAAACTATACAAATTTGGTATCGTTGCAATCGTAACAACCCGCTGAATAAAGTTATTGTCTTATTTATACCACACGGTAAACGGCGTAGATTTAGGACGCAAAAAAGAGTGGCAAAATTTCAGATTTTTTTCTATTCCCCCCCAAAAAAAAGTTAATAAAAGTTAATCAATAAATAATATGTACCCAAAAATGGTGCTATTAAAAAATACACCTTGTCCCGCAAAAAAACAAGACCTTATACAGCTATGTCGACGCAAAAATAAAAAGGTTATAGCTCTTGGAATGCGACGATTGAAAAACGTAAAAAATAGCTTGGTCATTAAGGTCCAAAATAGGCCGGTCATTAAGTGGTTAAATATGTCAACACAGTAGTCGTATAACAACAAAAAATAGAATTGACATTAAGCTGAGTCAGGTGGTGAAAATCCTATATAAAGGGTTATGTAAACGAATAGAGGCATTAAGTTGATGTCTACTGTATAATAATAATAGAAGGGTTAACCGCCTGTTTAGGTGTGTTAGGTTCCAAGACACCCAGGATCTGAAGAAACTAGTGCTGGTCGAGCCAGTTTCCAAGGTCCCCATTCCACTAGAAATTTTTCATGTTTGCCCAAATCCCAACTCAATAGTTCCTGCATTCTGCAGACCATGTCAACTTTTGCAATCCATTCAGTAATGGAAGGGGGTCGCTCAAATCTCCAATGTAAAGGTACGAGCATTTTTGCTGCCATTAGGAGGTGAGTGAGCAAGTCATTTCTTTTTGGCGTATAAGTGCCTGAAAGGAGCCAAAATAAAAGAACAAAGAATTGGTTTCTTGGTAATTGCTCTACAACAAGATTCAATTGTTGTCCAAAAGGGTTGTATGTGAGGATGAAGACTATTTTTTAAGTTGATTCATTTTTAATTTTAGATGCATTAGATAAATTTAAAAAAAATTCTCTCTGAAGGCGTACGTAACTAGGCCACAAAAACACTTTCATTAATATTTTCATGCGCCCGACATTGACTTCTTAAATATTTCCCTTTTAAATCATTGTTTAATACAACACATTTACCATGGGGGTACTACTTTTATGAATCCATTCATTCATATACCCATAAACATGATCTAAGTTGTTGTCTTATAAAATAAAACATACATGGCCTTAACCAAAAACTTGATATAGTGCTGGAGGAGACTCCTACAATGACCCAAAGAAAGTATTTAGAAGAAACGTCTTAGAGCCCGCTAATAGAAGGTTTGTCAGTTGTCACAAAGTTTTCTTGAAAATAGAACTCCAACTAAAACTGAAAACTTACAGTGGCTTATTATATTATATTATATTATATTATATTATAGTATACATCAGGAAAAAATATTGTTCTCCTGAATTGGAAGACCCTACATTCTCCACTTGTTCAACCTTGAACTATACTGCCACCAATTTTTAAAAAAAGTTGGTGTTGGCAACTTGGTGATGCTCCACCGATTTGATTTTAGATGAAAGTCTGTGATCAAGATCTGCAACATTTGGATATTTATCCACCATCCCCCCTCCCCCCTAACTACCCTCCCAGTCATAAAGAAACACCAGTCCAAACTGTGTTCTATATGTACAGAGCTGAGTGAAGACAGCAGAAGGTATTGAGGTATATGACTATATAATTATGAGTATTGCTAAATCTTCTTTCAAATGGTGATGCTTATATCTTAGCGACATCTCCTTGAACTATACTAGGAAACACATGAATAATAGAATACATTGTTCCTTCAAAGATCATGAATCTGAATGGAGGATTAAACTAGATATACTGTAAGACATCATAAAGAAAGGAACGGGGGGAACAGAAATATGATTGCCTTTAGCATTTATGTCCACTCCCTAATATTGAAATAGAAGCTCTCTTTAATGGTTTGGATTGTAGCAGCTAATACTTTGATAGACTGAGAGACAGCTATCTGATTGTATTTCTCATGACAAGTAAAAATGATTTGCCAAAAACTCTCCCTGGTTTGACGCATTTAGCTCACTAATGCCAATGAGCAGATTTCCACAAAAATCATTCTTTATCCCCTAATCCCAATGATTTCAATCTTTACAGGGGAAAATCTTTAAAAGGGTCTATTATCCAAATTGTGTATAATCCTATTCATGTTTAAAGATGGTTTTTACCAGTGTAGTTGAATTTTCTGTTACTTACATATGACGTATGAGCTTTGCGCAGGTTAAGTCTTCCATATATCTCTTATTGCTCTTTGTCCAAAAAATAAAATAACCAGTAGTGCTATTGTATATTCACATTTGAATGTGCTATACTGAACTTTCATGTCGTAAACTATAATGTCATGCAAGGGCTAACTCAGCTCTGCTGCATCAAGGCATGAAGCGCACCTGTGCTCCATAGTCAAGGAGACTGGTGTCTTCTTAAGTGGTCTGGCTTGCAACTGAAATTTTTCAAACTAGTAGACTCTTCTTAAAATACTCTAGGGCATATGTGTAAGAATCAGCATACCTCCCATGCAAGCAGGTCTAGTGATGCCATTTTATGTAATATCACCATGTGCCAACATTGTATGCCACTGTATATATAGCACATAGCACTTTGTCCTGAGTCAGCCTTCACAGGAGTCAGCCTAACATGTCAAGTGATGACAAATAGGAGCACAGTATGCTTGGTATATAGGAGTCCGAGTCCCTGCGCCAGCAAGTCTGACATGCAGACTCTCCAAATGTATTGATTTTTATCCAATCAAGTTATACAGTCTTTACTACTTTCTTAAATTCTTTCTAACATCTTTCAGTTTCAGGCATCAAGTCATCACGCCGCACAGGAGTTTAAAAGAAGATCGTAAAACGCTGTTCCCTCTCTGTTAAGGGGGTTCTGGCAATGTGACTGACAGTTATGGGAGCACTGCATCTGACGTTTATAGGGCCAATGTCGCTGGCACTTATAGTGACACTGGTGATTGCACTTATAGTGACACTGGTGATTGCACTTATAGTGACACTGGTGATTGCACTTATAGTGACACTGGTGATTGCACTTATAGTGACACTGGTGATTGCACTTATAGTGACACTGGTGATTGCACTTATAGTGACACTGGTGATTGGACTTATAGTGACACTGGTGATTGGACTTATAGTGACACTGGTGATTGGACTTATAGTGACACTGGTGATTGGACTTATAGTGACACTGGTGATTGGACTTATAGTGACACTGGTGATTGGACTTATAGTGACACTGATGATTGCACTTATAGTGACACTGGTGATTGGACTTATAGTGGCACTGGTGATTGCACTTATAGTGACACTGGTGATTGCACTTATAGTGACACTGGTGATTGCACTTATAGTGACACTGGTGATTGCATTTATAGTGACACTGGTGATTGGACTTATAGTGACACTGGTGATTGCACTTATAGTGACACTGGTGATTGCACTTATAGTGACACTGGTGATTGCACTTATAGTGGCACTGGTGATTGCACTTATAGTGACACTGGTGATTGCACTTATAGTGACACTGGTGATTGCACTTATAGTGCCACTGGTGATTGCACTTATAGTGACACTGGTGATTGCATTTATAGTGACACTGGTGATTGCACTTATAGTGACACTGGTGATTGCACTTATAGTGACACTGGTGATTGCACTTATAGTGACACTGGTGATTGGACTTATAGTGACACTGGTGATTGCACTTATAGTGACACTGGTGATTGGACTTATAGTGACTCTGGTGATTGGACTTATAGTGACACTGGTGATTGGACTTATAGTGACACTGGTGATTGCACTTATAGTGACACTGGTGATTGGACTTATAGTGGCACTGGTGATTGCACTTATAGTGACACTGGTGATTGCACTTATAGTGACACTGGTGATTGCACTTATAGTGACACTGGTGATTGCACTTATAGTGACACTGGTGATTGCACTTATAGTGACACTGGTGATTGCACTTATAGTGACACTGGTGATTGCACTTATAGTGCCACTGGTGATTGCACTTATAGTGACACTGGTGATTGCATTTATAGTGACACTGGTGATTGCACTTATAGTGACACTGGTGATTGCACTTATAGTGACACTGGTGATTGCACTTATAGTGACACTGGTGATTGGACTTATAGTGACACTGGTGATTGCACTTATAGTGACACTGGTGATTGGACTTATAGTGACACTGGTGATTGGACTTATAGTGACACTGGTGATTGGACTTATAGTGACACTGGTGATTGGACTTATAGTGACACTGGTGATTGCACTTATAGTGACACTGGTGATTGCACTTATAGTGGCACTGGTGATTGCACTTATAGTGACACTGGTGATTGCACTTATAGTGACACTGGTGATTGCACTTATAGTGACACTGGTGATTGCACTTATAGTGACACTGGTGATTGCACTTATAGTGGCACTGGTGATTGCACTTATAGTGACACTGGTGATTGCACTTATAGTGACACTGGTGATTGCACTTATAGTGGCACTGGTGATTGCACTTATAGTGACACTGGTGATTGCACTTATAGTGCCACTGGTGATTGCACTTATAGTGCCACTGGTGATTGCACTTATAGTGACACTGGTGATTGCATTTATAGTGACACTGGTGATTGCACTTATAGTGACACTGGTGATTGCACTTATAGTGACACTGGTGATTGCACTTATAGTGACACTGGTGATTGGACTTATAGTGACACTGGTGATTGCACTTATAGTGACACTGGTGATTGGACTTATAGTGACACTGGTGATTGGACTTATAGTGATGTCAGGGATCATTACTATGTATATTGTCTGAAAAATATTATCCTCACATATATGTATATACATTTCAGTTCTTTGTGTAATATACTGATATATATAACAAGTTCTTTGTTCATGTCGGACACACCTATGGAAGACACCGCCCCCTGGAATGCAAAGAGGAGTGTGCAGAAGAATGTATAGGAAAAGTTACAGCTGGGGAGCTAATAGAATTTAAGGAAGTCCCACATCTATAGGGAGGGGCATGTGTCTTCTCTGTGTGTGTTTCTTTGTTCTGAATAAAGTTCAGTTCCTCCTGGCTGACATTGAAGCTGTACCTCAGACATTTGTGTGGTGTACTTCTCTCCAGGCATGCCTTCAGCTTTCAATTTACAGAGGTGGTTATTCGGTGTGAAATACGGACCTGACAGTGACACTGGTGATTGCACTTATAGTGACACTGGTGATTGCACTTATAGTGACACTGGTGATTGCACTTATAGTGACACTGGTGATTGCACTTATAGTGACACTGGCGATTGCACTTATAGTGACACTGGCGATTGCACTTATAGTGACACTGGTGATTTCACTTATAGTGACACTGGTGATTGCACTTATAGTGACACTGGTGGTTGCACTTATAGTGACACTGGTGATTGCACTTATAGTGACACTGGTGATTGCACTTATAGTGACACTGGCGATCGCACTTATGGAGCACTGCGGAAACCACAATGGGGGGAAAGGCTGTCACCAACCATTATGGAGGCACTCTGTCTGCCACTGTGTTGAATGTTTTGTAGGCAATCAAAAAGGGGCATGTGCTGAATCATGCATGTTATATGTCATGTGAGTGGATGTACTTTTTTTAAAAAACAGAATGTCAGGGGGGTATGTAAATGGAGTAAATACGGCGGCACATTACTTTTTCTGGCTAATAAAATATTGGCTTTGCAAGGTCAAAAAAACCAAACATTTACTTTTGACTCCTTCATCCTGTAGAGCCATTATTTTATTAGTCAGAGATTAAAAATTCATTGGGTACCATTGTTTTTCCACATGTCAGTTGTACAGTCACTGGGACAGCCAAGGCAGAAGCACAAATTCGTTTAAAGTGGATCGGTGAGCTATGTTTGCTGCCCTGCCTGAGAGCAGCATAAAGAGGTGGCAGATTCTGTCACTTATTAGTTAATGTTAAGTCGTTATTGAGTACAGGGAACTTATACTTGCAGTGCGCAGCCAGTTCCGTAAGTATGAGTTTAACCCCTTCACGCACCAGGACGTCCCAGTACGTTCCCAGGTTCGTTATGTAAATTTTTCCAATTAAGTCCCTTAGAAAATCTATTAATAGAGCATTTTGGGTTTAAAAAAAACTCTAGGTGTTCCCATCCGCTAACCTTCTCATTTGTAGTATGTAACAAAGAAAAGGGTCCTCTGTCCTTAGCGCAGCTGCCTTTCTCTTCCATTCTAAATATGGCTGGAGGTTCTAGCAATGTCTAAAGCACTTTCCAGGCCACTGTTGTTTTTTATTTGTTTGGGGGGGGTTGTCAAATCTGTCCATGTATGGACAATTTAAAGGGGAATTCCACCTTTGGCATTATCTGCTAACATATAAAGCCTTTTGAAGACTTTTCTTGGCAATCCTTTCATTGGTGTTACATTTCTTCCAAAGGTAGGTAGATTTCCCCTTTTAAACGGGTTGTCAGTTTTCAGCAAATTTATGTTTATTTTTTTCTATAATTAAAAGTTAGAAAAATTTTCAATATACTTTCTGTATTAATTCCTCACGGTTTTCAAGATTTCTGCTTGTTGTCATTCAGTAGGAACATTCATAGTTTACTTCTAGTGAATAAAATTCTGTCCATGATCATGTGATTGACACACAGGTGCATGGCTCGTTAGCAGACACTGCTCTGATACACATACTGCAACTGTAACGAGCTGTGCACCTGTGTGTCCATCACATAACCATGGACAGAATTTTATCCACTGGAAGTAAATTATGAATGTTCCTACTGAATAACAACAAGCAGAGATCTTGAAAACCGTGAGGAATTAATACAGAAAGTATATTGGAAAATTGTAAAGCTTTTAATTATACAAAAAAAATAACATTAAGTTGCTGAAACCGAAAAACCCCTTTAAGTCCCGAAAGGAGAGTGTGTACAGGTCTTCTGAATGCCTACAGAGTGTATGAGGACTGTTTGCATAAAATGTGGAGTTGCCCTTTAATATAGTTATGGTTTAGGCATTCTTGAAATGATTTGTATGTGTTAATGGTTCGGTATTCCTGGCTTGTATGCAGATTATTATGAGACATCGTGATGTCATGTAAACACTGCTGTCTAGATTTCCTTGGCCCCTAAAAGACAAAAGTAGCGTAGCATCACACAATTGTTGCTTTAAGTCTCTGATTGTTGCTTCCTTCATTACAAAACACTTTTGGCCTGTGGCAGAAATGAAGTACTTCGGTTTTACGACTGTGATAATTTAGTTAGAATAGCAATTTCTCCCTGTCCATAGCTGGTATTTCCTTCCCCTCTCTGCTGCCCGTACACAGCCTCGCAACAATGTTTGTTTTCACAAATTCCAAATGGTAAACTCATTTGAATTCCACCAGTGGAGGAACGCCAGCTTTTTATGAGCAGCGACCGATTACAGGCTTATTAACCATTCAGAGATTACATCACAGAGAATAATTGTTGAGTGATTACATCAACGCTGGAGGATTCCAACCCAGCAAACTTCTGGAATTTAGAGGAAAACTATTTGTCATCATGTATTACATTCTCAAATAAAATATGCTTCCAAGCATTGCATTCAGATGACAATTTGCTTCTTTTGTCTTAGTGAGAGGACCTAACAGAAAGCTGGAAATGGAACCGTTTCAATGCTTTACATATCGTGTAGTCAACCATGTGCTTCCCGTGCCAGCAGTAACCCAAATTACTCATGTTCTAGTGATGTCACCGGTTCATTGGTTATACTTTGAAGGCAAAGCAAGAATCTGGTAACTGTGCAAGTATAAAGTAGTTTGGGCAGATTTATCCATGTGGGCCTGTCTGTAGTAATAGGCAGGACCAGTTTTAGGGGCTGTCAAATTGGGCAATTGTGAGTCTTATTCTGTTTTACAGTTTTCATTTGTTTGACACTGTAAGGGTATGTTCACACGCAAACTTAAAAACTGCTGAAAATACGGAGCTATTTTCAAGGGAAAACAGCTCCTGATTTTCAGACGTTTTTTAAGCCACTCGTTTTTCAAAATGGCCGCGTAAAAAAACGGCCCGTCGGAACAGAACACCGGTTTTCCCATTCAAATCAATGGGCAGATGTTTGGAGGAGTTAAGCTTCTGATTTTTCAGCCGTTTTTCAGGTGTTTACGGCCAAAATAGGCAGTGAGAACATACCCTAATATGCAGACGTTTGAATAAAAGGACATTTGACAAAAAAAGGGGGAATTACCCAGTGCCCTAATTTCCTAGGTCCCTTAGGACGGGAGCCCCAAATGTAAACTAAAACAATCCAGTATTATTTAGTGGTATATGGCGGTTTAATAGTAGTTTTATTTGGGAATTGAATTGCAGTATTATGTGGGAACTGTATGGCAGTATTATGTCAGCTCTTTGGGGAGCATTATCTGCATATTATTTGGTTATTTGGGCACTATATGGTGGTATTAGGTGGGCTGTATATGGCAATATTAACTTGTCACAATATGGTGGTATGCCATCATTATGTGGGCTGATATTGCAAAAAAAATAGTCTGAAAATGCCAATGAACTGGCACTACTATACTTGTTTCCCAGGACCCAAGTTGCCCAGTGACCACGGCATTTAAGCCGTTAGACAGAGAGGGGCCCCCCTCTGTCACATCATTGGTCCCCCTGTGACGCTGTCACGGGAGTGCCGATGGGTTGTCATGGCAGCCAGGGGGCTCAATTAAGGCACCGAAGTCTGCCATAATACTAAAGAGGTTATCCGGGAGTTTTAAAATGTTGCAGGAGGGCAGGGGAGGGTATAAAATAATAAACTGACAGGTACTCACCCTTTTGAAATGCTCCCTGCTCCAGTGCTGACACTCCTGTTTGCCGCCGTACCGATCCTGGTCATAGGTCACGTGCCACTTCAGCCAATCGTTGGCCTTGGCAGTGATGCTGCCATGAATGGCACATGACCGCTGAGGCTAGTGATTGGCCATAGCAGCACGTGACCTATGAACGGCACGTGAATATTACCGGAGCTTCCGGGACCCGGAGCAGCATCAAAGGGGGTGTCCGTGCCGGAGCGAAGTCATTTAAAAGGGTGAGTACATGTTAGTTTAATATTTTATAACCTTTCCTGCCCTCCTGCAAAATGTTATAACCCCATTTATAGCAGAACGCTCAATGGATAATACATTGCACCACATAAAAAAAAAATTTAAAAAGTTGAATAAAATTTTCAAGACTATTAAAAAATGAAAACTTCAAAGTGCAAAAACAAATCTTTTCTCGTACAGTTATGTATAGTACACAATAAAAAAATAAACATAATCGGTATCACTGCATTAGTAGCGATCCAAACTATTAAAATATAACGTTATTTATCCCACATTGTGAACAATGTAAAAAAAAAAGTGATTCCAAAAGTCATAAGTACTCCAAAATAGAACTAATAAAAATTACAACTAGTCCAGAAAGGACCAGGACCCCATACAGCTCATTCGACTAAAAAATAAACAATTTGAGGCTCTCAGAATGTGGCGACACAATTTTTTTTTGTTTAACAAATTGTTTTTATTTAGTAAAAGTAGTAAAGCATAAAAAATATATATTTGGTATCGTAATCGTACTGACCTGCAGAATAAACTTAACATGTAATTTTTTACCACACAGAGAATGCCTTAAATCAAACCCCAAAAAACAATGGCGGAATTAATGGTTTTTTTCCATTCCATGGCACAAAAACATTTTTAGAAGTTTTTTCAGTACAATATATGGAACATTAAATGGGGCCATTAGAAAAATACAACTTGTACTGCAAAAAATAAGCCCCCCTCCTACGACTATGTCGACAGAAAAATATAACAGTTATGGCTCTCGGAAGGCCAGGATGAAAAAAAAACTAAAATTATACAACTAAAACTGGCTGCAGTGGGAAGGGTTTTACATTTCTATACTTGTCAAATCCTCACATCACTGCTTGCTTTCAGTGAATGGAAACATGCAATATGTGCCACTGCTGTGTTCATTCCACATAGAATTGTCTAGACGTTGTAATTAACCAGCAGCTATGTAAGCATAACAAGGCCAGGACTCAAAGATAAACAAGAATGTTTCCATTCACTGACAGAATGCAGAGATCTCGAAATTGTTGAGGAATTGAAATGCAAAGTATATTACAAAGTTGCATAATTTTCCATTATACATTGATTAAGCCTTATTTGTATTCATAGGGCTGGATAACCTCTAAACTTGTAAGAAATATAAATTTTGCCAATTATAGACTGCCTCAGCCTGCTATATGTAACGCTGCATATAAATCTAAACAACTCTTTACCTTGCAAGCCATATTTTAATGCATCTGAATCATGTATACTATGATATGAGTAAAAAAAAATGAAAACACATATGTTAAGGATCATAACTAGAGCAACAGATGGCGAGGCGTACCACTCACTTTAAGTGATATGAAAAAATATTTGTATGAATAGTCTTGCATACTCTATGGCATATTTATTATGACTACAGCCTGGATAAACAGCCAGTGTTCCAGTGCCAGCAACAGCTACGGACTTGCTGCAGTTCTAGACAGTGATGAGTTGAACAAATCATTTGTCATTCAGAGGTTTGGAGGGGTTAGTGGTGGGGGGCTCTGAATACTGCAGTGCAGCAGGTAGCAGGATTGTGACTTAACATTGACACATGTATCAGTCAATCAATCAGCAACTTAATTAATAACGCTAATTTCTAAGAGAAAATTACAGTCCAGGAATTGTATCAAAGGGTTCGCCATAGGGTAAAGATAGCCAAGGGTAGAACAAGCTCTCCTGGTACTCACGTAAAAGGTATTAAAATGCGCCCAACCACCCTCAGTCACTGACATTCAGAATGATACTGTAGCTGTCTGATAGAAAACCTTTTTAATTGTCGTCGTGCCCGCTTCCTTGCCAAACCATAGTGTTCTTATTTATAATAAATTATCCCCATAACCCTCCACTTGGACCCCCCTCTACAGATGTGCAGTAACCAATGTAGGGCCAGCTGCCCACCAAGCTTTGTATCTACAGTAAGGTCCGCAGCTCCTGGCTACGTCCTTCAAAAAATTACAAATTCAACCCCTATTGACTCTACTTGCCATGTCGAATGGAAATTCCACCTGTAGTCATCTTATGACATTGAGACATGGCAGAAAATTACGGTTCCATGACATCCAGTGATTTCCGGAACAAGGGGACTGTGACACTTGGTTGTGGCCAAGAGGTAGAATAAAGGTACAACAGTTTTTACGATTTTCATGCATTCACTTATGGCGATTTGGGTGGCGGACACCATGGGTATGATGGCAGGACAGCTCTACTGCTCACACATTTGTGTATATTGGCATGGGGATAATGGTCCTAATGGGCATATGTAATGACGGGGTAGGGAGACAGACAGGTGAGCCCTAATATACCCGCCACTCACTCCCTGCCTACTTGCACGACCCGTCCTAGGCAACGGCGTACAACTGGGCGACGGTCCCTACGCTCAATACGTGCACAACAGACAAACAGACAAGGGTACACAGAAGCTAAGGGAAATGGGGCAGTTGCCCACGGCAACACCGTGAGCAACAAGAGTAGCGAACGAGCCGAGTCAAACCAGGAGTGTACGAGGTACCAAACGCAGAGCAGGAGCGTAGTCAGTAAAGTCAGGGTCAATTTGAAGCAGAGGTCAATAGTACTAGCAGGAACAGCAGAGCCAGGAAACAAGACAGAATCACAGGCAAAGGAGGAGCAGGAAATGAAGGTATAAATAGACCGAGGGCGGGAGCTAGCTCAGTCTGACCAGGCTGTGATAGGTTCTCCGACTCCTCAGCCTACCAGCCTGAGTGGTAGCAGATTGAGTCACTCTATCAGACCTAGGAGCAGATGTAGACTGATTAACCACGGGCGTCGACACAGAAGCTGTGTCTGGCAAATCCTTTACAGCATATTTAGCTCTCCTGAACTGCCTATTATTTCTTCATTACAGGTTGTTCCCCGTAATACCATGACCCAAGCAGCTACAGCACTACAATAAGTGGAGCGTGAACAGCATCAAACACATCAGCGGCTGGTAATACTTCTACTATTTTTATTTTAACAGTTTGCTTCATAAAACGACCACATAGTTACAAAAATTAAGCATGTGAAACCTTAGATAATATTTACTGGACAGTTAGAACCTTTCCAACTATTGGAGTAACAGCGTCATAAGTAAAGAATACTATGTGATCTTTCTTACAAACTGGAAGAATGAATCTTTAACTAATAAAACAGCCAGGCATGCAGATTATTTTCTGCTGGAGAACAATGTGATTTGTGACTGGTGATTCATGTCTGTTTCTTTAGGGGAAAACTCATCTTGAAATATCCGACTCTTTTACAACTTGTGCCCAACTCACAATAATCCGTGGGTTTTAAAGCCCATCTGAATTGCTTATTTTGACTACACTTGCAAGCGTAGGTCAATAAAAAGCATTACTTAGTCTGCAGAAGAGATTTTCAGAGCTGCCAGAAGGGATGCCAAGGCACGTATATGTTTGATTAGATCACTTGCAGAATGGGGTAAAGTAGAGGTGATGAAGGGTAAATATGTGTATTTGGCCAAGAAACCAGTGTCAGATGCATTTCTGAAATTTAAGCCAAATTTTAAAGTCCGGGGGAAATCCAAGTTGAAATGTGAGTAAAGTAGCAGTCTCTCACTACGTATGATATCATTATGGGCATCAGCTCTCAGTATATCACACTAGTTTCTACCAATCACATACACTCTACCTGAAGTCCACTATGAAGAGCGAGTTGTCTGTCTTTAGGAGATGGAATGCCTCATAACAGATCAGTGCTTGCAATATTTATACCTGTATACAAAGGTGAATGTACCACACAGGCAACCCTGGGCCGTGAGAACCTGGGTAGGAGAACAAGGAAGGGGAAGTCGGCTTAAGGGTCATGGAAAATAGGTGGGGCAAGGGCACAATCACTTGGCCCTTCATTCGTAGCAAAACCAGTCACTGGGGGCCCAGTTTTATCTTTGCTATGGGGCTCACTCTCTTTTGTATATGCCACTATATGCCTAGAAGTGATGTCCTCCAAGTCAGTTATCAGAATCGTCATCATAATTTGCCGATATACTCTAGTTTATGATGCTGTAGTGTGAGAAGACATGGGCAGCAGGGTCGCTTGCAAAACTGGGTTTTCATCAGACTAGGGCAATATCTGCACATGTTCATGTGGTTTTACTCTAAGTACTCAAGTTCCTACCATACATCAATACCATACTTTACATGTTTTTGTATCTGAGAAAAAACAGATTGTGAAGCCCATGGAGACATGGACCAGTATAAGCAATACATTCTCTATACCATACTGCACAGTGAATACAGATATAAACATATACTGTATATATGTAAACTGTAATAAATAAATTATAAATCCTAAAGTTGCACAAGGATTATCATTGAGCTAAAGTGCTGCAAAGCAAATATTGTTCCTCTACCCTAATCTCCAAACACAACATCAATAGCAGAACTAGATTTTCCCTTGACAGTACTACTGTATATATAATCTACTTGCAATATCAGTCTATAAAGTCTTATACATAACTAACCAATCATCTTAGACGTAGTTGCAATCATTGGTATGATCTTTATTTCTGTGGACAAATGCTGTTTTTATATAACTTTTTGGGGGTTAATATGCCGAAAGAACCAAATTGGAACATCTGTATGTCACAACATAAACATCTAGTAACATGAAAAAGCAGTCAATGTATTGGTTTAATCCAAGAAAAAAGCTGAAATCATCCCTGCTCATTCACCTGCTACAAGTCCTAGATATGTAATTACTTAAGCACCACAATCAGTTTATAATATTATCCAACCTGTCAATAATTATAGTTCTTATATTCCTCTATATATTTTTTTATATATTTATATATTTCAACTCATCGTAACATATTTCCCTCTGTCCATCTGCATAACCCCTTAAAGTGTAACTAAACTTTTAAAAAACTTTTGACATAGCGACATGTCAGAAGTTTTGCTCAATGGGGGTCTGAACACTGAGACTGCCACCAATTGCAAAAATAAAGCTCGGGTGAGCGCTGCGCCACATTGTTTCTGTTCGGCTTTCCATGAAAAGCCAAGTGGTGTACGGACTCAGACTTTCTATTTAACCGGCACACCGCTTGCTCGGCTTTCCAAGGAAAACCCGATTAGAAACGAAGCGGCACAGTGCTCACCCGCTGGGCCCCCAACGATCAAAACTTCAGCATGTCACTATGACATGTCAAACTTTTTTTAAAGTTTAGTTACCCTTTAAGGATGTGGCCCAGTTTGGGCCTTAATGACGCAATATTTGTACAGGGTTACACTGGGTCGTACCCAAGTCCTGGAGCTAAGGGGGCCCAAAAGGTCCTTCTATCCACATGAGGAGACCACTGCTTTAAATTACATGTGATAGCTGGGGGCCCTAATACAAATTTTGCATTGGGGCCCAGAAGCTTCAAGTTACGCCTCTCTTTAGTGAGAAACATCAATCCTTTGTTCCCCTTGCAATGTTAACTGTAAAAAATTTGGCTGCTCACCGATACCAATAGAGCTCTGTTCTGCATACAGATCCTATTCAGGACACCCTTTTAGCGACCAACATTTTTACAACTAACACTTGTAAGACCTGGAAGAAA
Organism: Rhinoderma darwinii; assembly: GCF_050947455.1. Taxonomy (NCBI): domain Eukaryota; kingdom Metazoa; phylum Chordata; class Amphibia; order Anura; family Rhinodermatidae; genus Rhinoderma; species Rhinoderma darwinii. The sequence continues at coordinate 287,772,546 of NC_134691.1, forward strand.
AGGGGCGCTGAATTGACCACTAATGAAAAATCTATAAAACAATACTTATAGTGGATATCAGCATTTGAGATTCATAATTACTGTATATGTAAGCTTACCTGCTATTTATTTAATTTCAGTGTTGGCTCCTTTTAAGCTCTGCTCCATTGGGGAAGAATTGTGACCTGTGACTACAGCTTAGCTACAGTGCATACTGGGAGTCTAAAGGTAGTCTGAAAGTTACTTCCTGTCTCATCAGTTCAGTCTGTAGCTCTGCCTGTCCAGATAAGCTGATGTCCATCACAGACTCACCAGCAATACATAAATAAAAGAACTTCTGTACCGTACTCCCCCGAATTGATGCAGTTCGATTTATTTTAATTTTTCAAGTTTCATTAGACAAGATAAATATTTGTATTTTGGTCTCAACTAGACCTTCCTCAGCATTAATCTGTATACAAAGATAAGGCAATATAACATATACATCATCAACAAATTAGTACTTTTCACTTCAAAATACACTGGAATCTATATATGTAATCAGAACAACAGCAGTTTATATGTTCCCCTGCAACTATCTTACTTGATCACACAGAAAGGGTCCGATTAGACGAGCGATGAGTGAGGATTTAGCAAGTCGCTTGCTTTCGAAATACAGTCTATTACACGTAACAACAGCTGCTAAAGATTTTCCTATTTAGTCGTTACTGCGATCGTTGCTCATTCGCCCACAACTCATCTCTGTTTTGCTCACGACTCGAACATTTCTGATTAGACGAGGGTTTGCGGCGGTGACGAAAGATAATCTTTCATTCTGTTCGATGTTGCCGATCCACAGAAACCCAATAATTTATCGTTTGTTGTTCGATCGTTGCACGCTATTACACGTGGCGATTATCTCTTACATTCGAACAATTATACAAAAATTCATACGATGTTTGATCTGCCTAATAGGGCCTTAACTGAAATCAACAAGTATCACAATTACATTAAAAAATATTGGTGTATAAGAGGATATCAGAGTGGGAAGCTCAACATATACTTAAAAGAAAGTCTAACTGACACATAAGGATTTACCGTATGGATTGTAGCAAATGGAGATAGGCAAAAAATTGCTGTGCAGGCAAAGTGCACAATACGGGTATGAAGTCGGAGTTTCACTACGCTGCAGGAGATTGTGATAGTGACTATCTAGATACTGTGTTTGGTAATAGATTAAAATAACAGTGCACTAAACAGACATCACCTTGAAAAGGGTCTGTAGTTAGAAAGGTATATGGGGCTGTTGTATTTGCCTAGGGATCCAACCATTCTTTGAGGCTTATAGGAAGTCAATGCATAATACGAAATCACCAGTAAAGAGAAAATAATCAGGTAACTGGCGCTTATTACTAAGGCATTTGAGTCTCAGTTTGAGGTATCCTGGAGATTAATCATAGTAATAATAATAATAATAATGTGATAAAAAAAAATCTTTATTTCACCCCATAATCTCACAGGAGGCACAAAATAAATTTAGTTCTTTATGTAGCTCAATTTAGTTATTACACTTTTTAGTAAGTAACCAAAATAAAAATGTCAAAGTTGCAGCCTCTGATCATCTCCTGCCAACTACAGCCTATAAGCCTCAATTACTGTTAGGCCTTATTCAAACGAGCGTGTCCATTTTGCGTCCGCAAAAAAACAGACCGTATTTCATGCATTTCCGTTATACAGGGCCCTCGTTGCCACACAGCACTGAGCGCGCTGGTCCTGCTTTCAACTGTATCTGCGTCCTCAGGGCGCAGATACAGTTCAATTCAATAATGGAGCCTTGCTTCAGCATTCACTGAGCCGTGAGCGGCTCAGCGCAGGCAGGCACGATGTAATGACGCCATCGCCCCTGTCTGCGCCGAGTCACTCACAGCACAGTGCAGAGGAGGAGAAGGATCTCCTCCACCCGTCGTGGGAACGTAACTAATTATGTTATTATTTTTATATTACGCACATATGTGGGAATTATACTGGGTATGGGAGAGGGCTGATATAGTGGCTGCTGAGGGAGCATTACACTGTATGGGGGGGCATTATACTGTATGGGACAGCTATGGGGGCCAATATACTGTATGGGGGGCATTATACATTATGGAGCAGCTATGGGGGGCATTATACTGTATGGGGGCATTATACTGTATGTGGCAACTATGGGGGCATTATACTGTATGGGGCATTATACTGTATGGGGCATTATACTGTATGTGGCAGCTATGGGGAGCATTATAATGTATGGGTGGCAATATACTGTATGGGGTGCATTATATTGTATGGGGCAGCTATGAGTGGTAAAATACTGTGGGGGGCAGGTATGGAGGCATTATACTGTGTGGGGGCAGCTATGGGGAGAATTATACTGTGACTGTGGAGGTAGTTATGGGGGGATTCTACTGTGTAGGTAGCTATGGGGGCATTATACTGTGTGGGGGCAGCTATGCGGGCATTGTACTGTATGGGGGGCATTATACTGTGTGGGGGCAGCTATGGGGAGAATTATACTGTGACTGTGGAGGTAGTTATGGGGTGATTCTACTGTGTAGGAAGCTATGGGGGCATTATACTGTGTGTGGGCAGCTATGGGGGCATTGTACTGTATGGGGGGCATTATACTGTGTGGGCAGCTATGGGGGCATTATACTGTGTGGGGGCAGCTATGGGGAGCATTATACTGTGGAGGTAGCTATGGGGGGAATTATACTGTGGAGGTAGCTATGGAGGGCATTATACTGTGGGGGCATCCATGGGGGCTTACGGGCAAAGTGACTGGGCATAGGCATGTGCAGGGGTCTGGTGGTGTTGGGGAGGGGGGCCCAAGCTGAATTCTTGCCACACGACCCATGTGCCTTTAGCTACGCACCTGACCAACATTATATTGTGCATTGGTACCCAAGAAATTCAAGTTACATTATAACCGGGCAAACTGGCTATTCTAATTGCTGGCCACAAAAATCAATCATTTACATTATGTGCAGCTTTAATGAATATATAGTAACTAAGCTTCTACTGCTTTTCTATAGTAATATTCCCATTTAGAATGTAATCTTGACACTGCTCTTCAGTTTCAAGACAAATTGAGATAGGCGAGTTAGCCACATATAAACCTCTCAACACCCACACCCCGAAAGGAAGGGTTAAAAAGACTTTGAAATTGCTGTTTAATATAGATCTGTGTGTTCTGCACTTTTAGGTTTTGAATTATTAATACAAAGAAATATAACATATTTCTTCTGAACACACATCTCATGTTACATAGCAGAGCAGGGGTAGAAAAGCTGTCACGTCTCCTAGATATGTGTTAAGATAGAATTTCTGACTGATATTTTAGAAGAATGAATGAAGATATGGCTCGATAATATTTCTTTTTTAAGCCTATGATCGATATATCATATTTTCCAAAGAGTGAATTTCCAAGTGTAGTCTAGGAGAACCAGGCAACATTGTTTATTGTTTGGCAGTATTATTTACGTATCCACAGCAAACTATGATGTCAGGAGAAATTCAAGTCTTTGTTGCAATAAATTAGAAATGTGGCTGGGTGGGTCAGTTTACTTAGTGCATTAAAGAAACAAATCAAAGCTCACATAAAAAATTAAGGAACAGACTGAAGAGTACTCTTGAGGAGAGCCAAGAAAGAAAACAACTCCTGGGTTGCAAACCAGATTGACTGCTGTTGCTGTATAGTTTTTAGGGGGTGAGCTGACTTTTTTTTACTTCTTTTTAATTTTTTTATGTTTTTGGATTTTAAAATATTGAGTTTTTGTATATGGTTTTCATCTATGTTACTATTGGATGTGCTTTTTTAGCATTGACTTTATAACGTCAATACAATGTCCTAAAATATTAAACAAATATTGGAAGAATAAGCTATGTATTTAGTAATAAAGTTATGGATGAATATAATATAGTATAGTATAGGCCAATGCATGAATGTAACCAGAAGGTAGAAACTAGTTCTAAGGCCACTTTCAGACTGCCATAATATGGGCACATTTTAGCATCCATATTACGGTAATGACCAAATCTGATTCTGGTAATCTAAGTCCAGTTTAGTAGAACCACTGTAGGGCTGAATATTGTGGTTGTAATACAGACGATAAAATTATGGTCGTCTGAAAGCGGCCTCGCATTAGTGGAATTGGGCTTCTGCCATAATCTTGACTTAAAATGATAGGTATCAGTTTCTCAGAAGTATAGAGCCCTATAACAGACTTTACCAGCTACCCAAACAACAGTATTTCTTACGGTCGCTGTTTGGATTTCTTGAACTATACAGCCACAATGCAAATCAGACACTACGATGCATATTTATCCAACAACGATACAATGTTACAGTGGAATCCAAGATATCAAGAGCGGTGGCAGGTATTTCTATTGCTGCAGCAACTCTACATTATCCTGCACTGTTGTGATGCAGTGCAACCTGTGTAGTCCCAACTTGAAGTAGTGAAGTCAGGGTTGCGTGACGTGAAGGGAAGTACTAAAGTAGGTAAGTAGGACTTTAAACCCTGTATGGTAGTTCTACAACCCCATCTTTCCACCTTTGTCTATATTGTTAACATGTTTCAACGTCCAGTGCATGGGCATGGGCATGGGCCTCCGCTGATGCATGCCAGAGGGGGCGCCAACAAGACACTATGCTATGGACAGGGAATTTAGATAAGGGTCTTCTGGCAGTGCACAGACACACAGCGTGTCCTCGCGAGATCACGCTGTGACTTCACTCACTTCCTCCCACAGGAACTTCATCGCGTCGGATAAGCGAGGACACGCTGTGTGTCTGTGCACTGCCAGAAGCTGGGTGGTAACGAAGAGAAGTGGATGATGCTGATTCGTCAGCATCATACACTTCTATTCACAACGCCCAGCTAGTAAAACAAGTAAAAACGCCCAGATGTACACACACAATACACGCCCAGTTGGACATAACTTTAAACACGCCCAGTTGTACATAAGAAAGGCTAATTTACATAAATATAAAAATGGTCATAACTTGGCCAAAAATGCTCGTTTTTGAAAAAAACAAACCTTTACTGTTATCTACATTGCAGCACCGATCTGCTGCAATAGGAGATAGGGGTTTGAAAATCAGGTGACAGAGCTTCTTTAAACTTTGCAGACTGTCTTTGCACACTGGGACTTGTAGTTTTACGACAGCTGGAGAGCCACTGTTTGGAGGCCACTGAGTTAAAATGATCAACCCAAGAACAGAACCCATTGAAGTGATTGAGAGAAAAGGCTGCAATACCTGTGAATCACCGCTAAATGTGTGTCAAAGATTCACAGTGAGCAAGAAGAGATGAAGAGGAAGAAGCGCTCGTACGGTCCCCATCAAAACAGCTGATCGACGGGGTTCCCGGGAGTCGGACTCCGACCCATCAGCTATTGATGGCCTATCATGAGGAAAGGCCATCAATTTTTATTGGCTGGAAAACCACTTTAGGTCATACCTATACACTTTAAATTAGTCTATCACGATAATAGATCCCTTTAAATTAAGATAATTGTTGGATGCCTGAATAATATTAAACTAGCAGATACAACTGAACCCCATAATTGGCACCATGAAGATGTGATGTGGGAGCAAGTGGTAGATACGGCATATATGATGGCGATGAGCATATGTCGTTGTCCTCTCAGCCACTTTGCAACACTGAGGGCTCAGGTGGCACACTACTGGACTCTGTAGAAGCAGAAAGTTGCAGCCCTACAATATTTGGGAGGTATTTAGTGAGTGCAATCGTACCCACTAGTTTGACCTTAAACTTCAAGCACACTTCATACCCCATATTATACTGTGTATAATAACAGAATTATGATTAATTATGATGTCCTACAACAGCAAAAGTTCTAAATTGAGTTCTGAACTCATCCATCAATAGAAGGACATAACTAAAAGTCTTTCTTGTCAAACTTTAGACAAAATAACTTTGAAATGGGAAGCTATGACACTCAATGCTAAATAGCTTTTATGAATAACACATGATTAACGGGGCGGATGTAGAAAATGTAAACCCCTGATTTCTGGTCCTTGCAGAACAGTTTTGCTAACAGCCATATGCGCAATGTCATCTACAAAGTGAAACCAGCCACCCTACGATAAATAATAATAAATAAAATGGGCCATTGTAGCCTTTATCTTACTGGTTAATATCAGCTACCAATTCATCACAATTCTCCAACAGCTATACCATTAGTAAACAAAAGTAAGGGCCAGTTCTTTTTATTTCTCGGGGGAATCTGGTTTTAATACAGCAGCATAAATTTTCAGTCAACACCCAAGATCACCATGGAGAAGGCAGGGAGAAAACAACAAAACTTTCTGCAGTCTGTGCTTTCCAAAGTGAATGCTGCTTTTGCTAAAACCCAGGTGGAAATACTGGATGAGGTCCAGTAGCTTCATTTGAAGCACAAAGAGCAGGAAGTTAGTGGTACAGTATGGCAAGCAGTCAATACCTTATCATAGGATATACCACCTGTCCTTAAAATGATTAAACTACAACTCCTACATTATTTAGCTACCACGTACCTGGGTATTCTGAGAGTTGTAGTTCAACAACTCTATAGCTAAAGTTGGATAATCATCGGCCTTGAGTGCCCTCTGTCAATATCCTTGAAATGGAAATGACTGCTTTGTCCTAAGGTAATGCAAAAGGTTTGCATTATCACATATCAATGAGTAAGTCCAGCCATAGGCAAAACAGTGCTTTTATGTATGTACATATTTATTATGCCATATTCTTGGCTTTACAGACGAGTAATAAGACAATCAAACGCATATTTTGAATTCTGATCCATTTTCAAGTTAAAGTAAAGTGTCCTTTCAATATATTTGAATGGAGCGGTGATGCAGTTCCCTGCACAGCGGGTTGTCGGGAGCATAACTGTGCAGATGCCGATGCCGAAAGGATCTTGTTCACTTCAGTCTCGGGATTGTCGGGGATTCAGAGGGCGGACCCCCATCTATCATAACTTTATGTCATATTCTAGCTTTATGCCATAACATTAGAAGATGGGAATACCCTTTCAAGAATCTTGGGGGAGGTTTCTCAAAATTAGTCCAAAGGAAAAGTGGAGTAGTTGCCCATGGCAACCAATTAGTTTGCTGCATGCATTTTCATTTGTTGCTATGGGTAAATACTCCACTTTTCCTTTGCATTAGTGTTAATAAATCTCTCCATTGTGTCTCATTTGTTTCATTCCTGCTCCTAGTTTAAAAATACTTTTATATATGCCTTGACCAAAGAAAACAAGAAAGGATGGTCTAAAGATGGTCTATACCAGTGTTTCTCAACTCCAGTCCTCAAGTACCGCCAACAAGTAATGATTTGAGGGGATACCATAGAGATATCATCTGTTGCAATGCCTGATGCACTAACCATATCACATGGACAATACTAAGGAAATCCTGAATCCATAAACTGTTAGGTGTAGGTCTATACTAAAAATGGTCTATACTACATAGCCACACACAGCCCAACTGTAGATAGCTCCACACACAGCCCCCCTGTAGATAGCGCCAGACACACAGCCCCCTGTAGACAGCTCCACACACAGCCCCCCTTTACATAGCTCCACGCACAGCCCCCCCGTAGATAACTTCACACACAGCCCCCCTGTAGATAGCTCCACACACAGCTCCCTTTAGATAGTGCCACACACAGCCCCCCTGTAGATTGCTCCAGATACAGCCCCCCGGAGATTGCCCCACACAGCCCCCCTGTACATAGCACCAGACAGCCCCCCTGTAGATCGCTCCAGATACAGCCCCCCGGTAGATAGCGCCAGACACAGCCCCCCTGTAGAATGCTCCACACACAGCCCCCGCCTGTAGATAGCGCCACACACAGCCCCCCCTGTAGATCGCGCCACACACAGCCCCCTGTAGATAGCTCCACATACAGCCCCCCTCTAGATTGCTCCACACAGCCCCCCTGTACATAGCGCCAGACACAGCCCCCCTGTAGATAGTTCCAGATACAGCCCCCTTGTAGATAGCTCCACACACAGACCCCCTGTAGATAGCTCCAGATACAGCCCCCCTGTACATAGAGCCAGACACAGCCCCCTGTAGATAGCTCCACACACAGCACCCCCTGTAGGTAGCGCAACACAACCCCCTTATAAGAGGTAGCCGGCCCTACTGCTGCCACTCTCCGCTCTGCTTTCACTCACCGTCAGAAGAAGGCAGGAGTCTTGCGGCGGCGTTCTCACTGGTGTCGATGCCGGCCCGGGAGTGGACCAGTCCAGTCACATGACCGATGAGGTCAGATGACAGGTCAGTTGACTGGACTGGTCCACTCCCGGGCCGGCATCGAACCCAGTAAATCACCGTCATACACTTCTCATTGTTCCAGCCCATTGTTACAGTGTGATTGTGCAGTGAAAGAAGCTGGGCTGAAACGATGAAAAGTGTATGACGCTGGTTGGTCACTGATTGGTCAGCGTCATACACTTCTCTTCACAACGCCCAGTTGGTAAAAAGTAAAAACACGCCCAGTTGTCTATTAAGAAACTAATTAGCATAAATTTTAAATTGTTCATAACTTTGTCAAAAGTGATCGTTTTTCAAAATAAAAGCCACTGTTGTTATCTACATTACAACGCCGATCCCGCTCGTTTAACTCGTTAAATGCCGCGGTCAATAGCGACCACAGCATTTAAATCGTTAGAAAGAGGGGGTGACCCCCTCTAACAGCTCATCGTGCCCCCCGCAACGCAATCGCGGGGGGGCGATGGTTGCTTGGCTGCCTGGGGGCCTCCGGCAGGGCTTAATAGATGCCTGTCAGAATCATGATATACTGCAATACATTAGTATTGCAGTATATCGTGCAAGCGATCTAATGATCGCTGGTTGAAGTCCCCTAGGGGGACTAATAAAAAAAGTAAAAATTAGTTCAATAAAGTTTTTTTTTCATGTAAAAAAAAATGATTAAAATTAAAAGTTAAAAAAAAAAAGCTTTTCCCATTTTCCCCCTAGAGAATAGTAAAAAAATAAAATAAACATAATTGGTATCGCCGCGTCCATAAAAGTCGGAACTATTACAATATATCATTATTTAACCCACATGGTGAACGCCGTAAAAAAAAAAAAATTGTAAACGCCAGAATCTCTATGTTTTGGTCACCTCATCCCCTACAAAAAATGAAGTAAAAAGTGATGAAAATATCGCATTTACACCAAAATGATATTATTAAAAACTACAGCTTATCCCGCAAAAAATAAGCCCTCATACCACTTAAATCGACGGAAAAATAAAAAAGTTATGGCTCTCGGAATTTGGCGACACAAAATAAATTTTCTTTTTTCTACTTAGGTTTTTACTTGTAAAAGTATTAAATATAGAAAAAACTATATATATTTGGTATCGCTGTAATCGTATTGACCCACAGAATAAAGTTAACATGTTGTTTTAATTGCACAATGAATTCCGTAAAAACCACGCTCAAAAAACAATGGAGGAATAGCTGTGTATTTAATTTTCTACCCCACAAATAATTTTTTCCCTGTTTCTTAGTACATTATATGACACAATAGATGGTGCTACGAAAAACTACAACTCGTCCCGCAAAAATCAAGCCCTCATAGGACTATATCGACGGAAAAATAAAGAAGTTATGGCTTTTGGAAGGTGGGAAGGAAAAAACTAAAATGAAAATCTGAAAAAGGGCTGTGGCGGGAAGGGGTTAAGCTACTGGTTTGCAAACAGCGGGGACAAGTTTTTATCCATTTGTGGGGCTAAAAGACTTCCTTATGATTATCGACAAAGGGAATCTCAGTCTTATTGTCACAGTTCTTCTTTAATACCATTAAAACCAGTTTTAAATATAGAAAACATTTAGCATGTATCCGATAATTTTATCTATGTAAATGAACAGAATTTATTTTCTTAGATCAATTTTGGAAACCTCCATAAAAAAGTTACATGACTTTCGTGAATTTCAGTAAGATTTATTACGGTGTTAGAAGAGAAAGTCCTTATTAATAGTAAAAAATAAACAAACCTTTGAGTAAGGTTTAAAAAAAAGTATTGCATTTCCCCAATTGAGGAAAGACTGCTGCCAAGATTAAGGGTGGGAAAGCAGATGTCTCACAAATGAAAAACAAAAGGTAACAGAGACAGGCTTCAATTCCCAAGTAACTTCCTTATAGTTTCCTGCTGTCACTAACATTGATCATATACACTGAAGTATCACAGCCTCTATTGTGTAACTGGCTCCGAACCAGACCATGAATGCTGCAAAAACAACACTGATTTCTTCTCATGTTGTAAAGTCGAAATGGTTATTAGTGGACATGTTCATGAATGTCACCTGAAGATAGTTCTCAACAGACCTTTCTGGCCTCTGAATCAGCTGCTGCCAGTGACATCAGAAGTAATATGGGCAGTTGTTCCAAGACTCAAAGAAAAAGTTAAACAATTAATCTTCTCTAGCTTGGTAATGATCAAATCTACAGTGCATACGGAAAGTCTTCAGACCCTTTCACTTTTTTCGCATTTTGTTATGTTGTGGCCTTGTGCTAAAATAAAATAAAAAATTTCCCCTTCTGCACTCAATACCTCATAATGACAAAGTGAGAACAGAATTTTAGAAATGTTTGCAAATGTATTAAAAACAGAAAACTCAAATTTCGCATGGACATAAGTATTCAGACCCTTTGTAATGACACTTGAAATTTTAGCTCTGGGGGCCTCCCATTTGTCTAGATCATCTTTTAAATGTTTATACACCTTGATTGGAGTCCACCTGTGGTAAATGTATTTGATTGGACATGATTTGGAAAGACACACCCCTGCCTATATAAGATCTCACAGCTGACGATGCATATCAGAGCAAAAACCAAGCCACGAGGATGAAAGAGATGCCTTGACCTGCCTAAGTAGAGTCGTGTGTTAGTGCACCTTCCCTTATCCCTACCAATCCCTTCACCCCCACCTTTAGGAAAAAGACACGTGACACCGAGGTTGGATGTGAAATGGCCACAGCAGCCGTTTTATTAATTTCACAGTTTTAAAACAAATTAAATCCGAAACATTCGGATAACTAATTAGGAATCCACCAGAGAATTCCTCCTAATAATTCACATGACCCAACATGGGTCAGAATCATAAATAACAATTTAACGTTAACATTAGACCGAGCAGGGGCAGTCCTTGAAGCCATTTTAGATATTCCTTTTTTACACACCTCGAGTTAGCCATCTGCAAACCACTAATTACCTCCAGCCGTAAACCAGCTCGGAGGCACCGCTCACCTCTGCAGATGGCTCCAACCACCAGAAGTCCACTTCAAGGGGATAACACCCGATGAAGCCTTCAAGTGCTATACCGACCACTAGAAGTCCACTTCAAAGGGATAACACCCGATGAAGCCTTCGAGTGATATACCTTCCACCAGAAGACCACTTCAAAGGGATAACACCCGATGAAGTCTTCAACCATGTACCTTTTTTGGGGGACGCATACCCCCGATGCGACCCCCCCACCAATTTTGTACTGACTGGCCTCAAGGACTCCCCCCGCCAGCTGCCATGACACCAGGACCTACTCCGAATGAAAAGAAAAAACATGTTAAATAAGCACACAATAAAGTTGCCACACTCATAAACAGACTTAATAAAGACCACAAGAGATAACACCAAATGGGCGGGAGGGTGGGAGCTTACTTGGGTGAGTGGTTACTTCTCCCGCTGCCTCCGGCTCACTGCCGAAAAACAGCGGGAAGCTCCGTAACGGCCCCCTAACTCCTCCCTGTCCCTCCTCCACCTCTAACTTTCCCTACAAAGTTAACCCTTTCCCTCCTAGGGCTGTCATGGAGGCTTCCCTCCTAAGCCCTGCAGGCTGCGTCCAGCCTCGTCTTGACCTGCCTAAGTAGAGTCGTGTGATAGTGCACCTTCCCTTATCCCTACCAATCCCTTCACCCCCACCTTTAGGAAAAAGACACGTGACACCGAGGTTGGATGTGAAATGGCCACAGCAGCCGTTTTATTAATTTCACAGTTTTAAAACAAATTAAATCCGAAACATTCGGATAACTAATTAGGAATCCACCAAAGAATTCCTCCTAATAATTCACATGACCCAACATGGGTCAGAATCATAAATAACAATTTAACGTTAACATTAGACCGAGCAGGGGCAGTCCTTGAAGCCATTTTAGATATTCCTTTTTTACACACCTCGAGTTAGCCATCTGCAAACCACTAATTACCTCCAGCCGTAAACCAGCTCGGAGGCACCGCTCACCTCTGCAGATGGCTCCAACCACCAGAAGTCCACTTCAAGGGGATAACACCCGATGAAGCCTTCAAGTGCTATACCGACCACTAGAAGTCCACTTCAAAGGGATAACACCCGATGAAGCCTTCGAGTGATATACCTTCCACCAGAAGACCACTTCAAAGGGATAACACCCGATGAAGTCTTCAACCATGTACCTTTTTTGGGGGACGCATACCCCCGATGCGACCCCCCCACCAATTTTGTACTGACTGGCCTCAAGGACTCCCCCCGCCAGCTGCCATGACACCAGGACCTACTCCGAATGAAAAGAAAAAACATGTTAAATAAGCACACAATAAAGTTGCCACACTCATAAACAGACTTAATAAAGACCACAAGAGATAACACCAAATGGGCGGGAGGGTGGGAGCTTACTTGGGTGAGTGGTTACTTCTCCCGCTGCCTCCGGCTCACTGCCGAAAAACAGCGGGAAGCTCCGTAACGGCCCCCTAACTCCTCCCTGTCCCTCCTCCACCTCTAACTTTCCCTACAAAGTTAACCCTTTCCCTCCTAGGGCTGTCATGGAGGCTTCCCTCCTAAGCCCTGCAGGCTGCGTCCAGCCTCGTCTTGACCTGCCTAAGTAGAGTCGTGTGATAGTGCACCTTCCCTTATCCCTACCAATCCCTTCACCCCCACCTTTAGGAAAAAGACACGTGACACCGAGGTTGGATGTGAAATGGCCACAGCAGCCGTTTTATTAATTTCACAGTTTTAAAACAAATTAAATCCGAAACATTCGGATAACTAATTAGGAATCCACCAAAGAATTCCTCCTAATAATTCACATGACCCAACATGGGTCAGAATCATAAATAACAATTTAACGTTAACATTAGACCGAGCAGGGGCAGTCCTTGAAGCCATTTTAGATATTCCTTTTTTACACACCTCGAGTTAGCCATCTGCAAACCACTAATTACCTCCAGCCGTAAACCAGCTCGGAGGCACCGCTCACCTCTGCAGATGGCTCCAACCACCAGAAGTCCACTTCAAGGGGATAACACCCGATGAAGCCTTCAAGTGCTATACCGACCACTAGAAGTCCACTTCAAAGGGATAACACCCGATGAAGCCTTCGAGTGATATACCTTCCACCAGAAGACCACTTCAAAGGGATAACACCCGATGAAGTCTTCAACCATGTACCTTTTTTGGGGGACGCATACCCCCGATGCGACCCCCCCACCAATTTTGTACTGACTGGCCTCAAGGACTCCCCCCGCCACAGCGAAACAGGCCTTGACCACCTTAAGCCTGTGAGTTCCGCCACACCACCACCGCCCTTTCAATTCCTTCTGCTATTGCCAAGCTCCACAGATCAATCCCAACCTCGGTCAAATGAACCCCATCGCTCCTCCAGTAGTTCCCCACTCCTGACTCCAAGTCCCTGTGCCGAACGCAAATGCCCCCGTTTTTGGCTACAAATCGGGACACCGCGCAATTAACCTTAATGCGAGCCTTATTGACTCTTTCCACTGACCTAGCCAGCCGCCAATGTTTTCTTGGGACAATGTCCGACCACACAATTACCAACCTGGGATAAGAAACCCACAAACACAACATATCGTGTTTAATATCCCGCACCAACTCACGAAAAGGGCGGACTCCCAAATCGTTCCCACCCACGTGCAAGACCAAGATCTCCGGGACCCTATCAAGCCGGGCATATGTCTGGAATTCTGCTAACACCCTACTCCACGACATACCTCTAAATCCCAGCCAATGCAAAACCGCATCCTGTCGCGGAATGCGCAACTGGCGACCGTCCGGGCGGACGTCCGCCCTCAAAGCCCCCCAATGCACGTAAGAGTGGCCCAGCAACCACACCAAACACGGAGGCGGATCTGAAACGGAAAAGCAAGTTAAATACCACCACACAAAACATTCTTATAAGTGCAAACAGCAAAACTCATAACAGATGGGGGCGGACATAAGACCTAAATCTGTTGGACTCCCAACGACCGATGCGCCGCACCCCCTCATCATCCAACCCCCAGCGCCCTGCTTCCGTTGCTGCGCCAATCCTGAAGGAATGAGATGAGTACGCGTCCGCCGCGACACCGACCGCCGCCAAACATTTTTTGAATACAGCTCTAAATTGAAATCTAGACAAAAATAACCCGTCCTCGTGACATAGCAATGGCAACTCCGGAGACCCCACTTGTGGCTTAAAACCCTGCCTGCACGCCACCGGGCACATAGCCGAACCCGGGAGAGCGAACAACACTATCAGCTTCCCCTTTCCTAATTGGTCAGTTTTTGACCGACGCAACCATACCTCCAGCCGATCTGTATATAGGCTCACGTCCCTCAGTCTCAACCCCCCAGCTTGCTTGGTACTCGGCGAAACCAACTCGCCGATTCTAAATGCCCCAAAGAACGCCAAAGAAAAAGCTAACCGAAACAACCTCATCTCGGCCGAAGAACGACAGACCGATGCTAATGATCCGCCCAAAGAGCTCAGCAGAGAAAACGACACAGGCCTTCTACGATCCGCCTCGACCCTACCTCGGCGCAAACCCTTCAAAGCCTGCCCCACTAAGAATTCCTTAGACACATCCCTAAAGCCCCGTAACTTGAAACCAAACGCCACCGCCGACATGAAACGGTTAACCTTTGCCAATGAAAACCCCGCCTCCCAGGCGTCCCCTAACCAGTACAAAATTGCCACCAACCTGTCTCTATCCGTGTTGACGTCACCCAACTCTCTTACCCACTCCTCCCACTGCCTCCAACAAGCAGAATAAGCACTCCACGTTGAGCGCGCCAAAGACCTTTCCACCAATCGTTCTACGGGACCGAGACCAGATCCCAAAGATGTTCCGGGCAGACCAAGCCGAGACGTTCCGCTCCCGGTGCCAATTGCCGAAACCGGTCCCACTGCGAGCGAGAAAGAGCATCAGCGATACAATTCCGTACCCCCGGCACGTGCACCGCCACCACCCACGCGTTCAATGACAAGCACACCAACACTAAATGTCGCAACAACTGAATTACCGGAGGAGAGGACGCCGTGATGTTGTTAATGGCCAGCACCACCCCCATGTTGTCGCAGTAAAAACAAACCTTCTTATCCCTGAGCCTGTCCCCCCAGATGGTCGCCGCAACCACGATGGGGAACAGCTCGAGCAGGGCCAGATTCCGCGTGAGTCCACTGGACACCCAGCTAGCCGGCCATTGACCCGCGCACCACGGACCCCCCCCATAAGCTCCAAAACCGCCCGCTCCAGCTGCATCCGTAAAAATATTCAAATCACTCGTATCCCGCGCTGGAGCCATCCATAGCGACCGACCGTTATACTGGCCCAAGAAGTCATCCCATACCTGCAAATCAGCCCGATGCTCCTCCTTGAGCCGTACGAAGTGATGTGCCGCACGCACTCCCGCCGTAGCCGCCGCCAACCGTCTACCAAACACCCTCCCCATTGGCATAATCCGGCAGGCGAAATTCAACTTCCCCAGCAACGACTGAATCTCCCGCAGCGTAATTTTCTTTAACTTGCAAGCCCGACGTACCTCCTGACTCAAAGCCCCCAACTTATCCATCGGAAGACGACACTCCATAGCCACCCAATCTATCTCAATTCCCAAAAAACAAATCGTCGTTACCGGGCCCTCAGTCTTTTCTGGCGCCAAAGGGATCCCAAAATCCCTCGCAACCTTCTGCAGTGCATGAAGCAGATTACCGCAAACCGGCAAACCTCCCGGGCCGACGCACAAGAAATCGTCTAAGTAATGTATCAACGAATCGACCCCGGCTACACCCTTCGTCACCCACTCCACGAAGCTACTAAAAGCCTCGAAGTACGCGCAAGAAAGGGAACACCCCATCGGAAGGCACCGATCCACGTAAAAAGCCCCATTCCAAAAACAACCCAACAGCCGTTGGCTTTCTGGATGAACAGGCAACAACCTGAACGCCGCCTCGATGTCGGTTTTTGCGAGCAGCGCGCCTGGACCCGCAGCACGAACTAACCCCACCGCTTTATCGAATGAGGTATACACTACGGAGCACAACTCATGATCAATCCCGTCATTTACCGACGAACCCTTGGGAAACGATAAGTGCTGAATCAACCGGAATTTTTGGGGCTCGCGCTTTGGAACAATACCCAATGGGGACACAACTAAATCTTTTATTGGCGGATCAATAAAAGGCCCCGCCATGCGGCCTAACGAAACTTCTTTAAACAACTTTTTCGACACGACCTCAGCATGCAAGTAGGCCGATTTAAGGTTCCTCCGCGTAACCGGGACCTCATAAGGAGGCGGAGGAATAATAAAACCAACACTAAACCCTTCGTAAAGCAACTTCGCCGCAGCCCTATCCGGATAGTCATTTAGATAGGGGGCCATCCTTTCCACCCTCACCGGTGACAACCCCTTGACCAGCCGAGGAGGACTGGTTCCCTGACCTCTTTTTCCGCATACATTTTGCCGCCCCATGGGATGCACCATTAAACTCCGAACACACGTGCTTGAACTTGCACGTGGCCCCGAACTTACACTGGCCATCGTTGAATTGCCAGCAGAATCCCAACTTTGCCCCACCGCCCTGTCCGACCTGACTGGACTGGCCCCCTTGGCCAACGCTCCCGGGAAAGGGCTGCCTAACCGGAGCCGTGACCCTTAACCAGAGAGCAATATCCTTCTGGTCCCACTGAATCGCCGGCCGAACCGCTTTACGCTGACGGAATTGCTCATCGTATCTGAGCCAAGCCTGCCCCCCGTACACCCGATGAGCCTCCCCAATGGCGTCAAAATAACAAAACAACGCCGAACAATTTTCCGGCGCCTTTTCCCCTATTACACTGGCTAAGATGGCGAACGCCTGTGACCAATTAACGAACGTCTGCGGGATAAGCCTATACCGCCGACGCTCCTCCTCGTCCTTCTTGCTCTCATCCCGCTTGCTCCTATCCAAATTGAATTTAGCAAGCGGCAGAAGAGAAAAAATCTCAACGTATTCGTCCTTCCAAATACGCTCACGCACCTCCTGCTTTAAGTGCGCCCCCAACGGACCTTCAAAGCAAACATATACCTCCCCGCGAGCACGATCATCAATACGCACCCGATCGCCGTCTTTTTGGGCCTCGGTCTGTACCGACACCGCGACCGCCTCCGTAGCCGCCATTACGGGGCGCGCCTGTAACAATCCCACTTCCCTGGGGCCTTCCCAAACTACCGCCGGGGACACCTCCGTAACTACTGGCGCCGCCGCCCTATCTAGACGCCCGACCAGCTCCCGCAAGCAACCCACCAAGTCCGCTAGACCCGCGCCATCGCGCCCGCCCGCGCCACTACCGGCCACCGATCCGACGCTAGCAGCCCCCCTGCCGACACCCGACATAAAAATCGCTGGATACGACAAAGATGGAGTTATGCACTCACCGGGCTGCACAGGCGCTGTGTTCCCGTCAGCCGGACCATCCTGCCCTCGCCGATACACGTCCAGTTCACCGTCTTCCAGCTCCTCTCTCGCCGACGACTGGCCATCCCACCGACATCTCCGAACCGGGGATGATGACGCGCTGGCAGATGGGCCGGCAACCTGCCGCCCGACCGCTGGGATCCAAACTTCCGACCGGACCTGTTGCCTCGACGTCGCTGCAGGTCTAGGCGTCCGTCTCGACGATCCTGATGAAGCCTGCCCCCTGGCCGGAGCATCACCAGGCGGGGCGGCCGTAACTAGTCTTCCCGATCTTGCATCTGATGGGGGGGGGTGACAGGGAGCCCGGCCTGCGACTCCCTGAGAACCGCCGGACCCCGTCGCGGCCTGGGATTCCTGCCAGGACGCAGGGCCTGGGAAGGGACGGTCCTCCCAGCTGCCTGGCCTGCAGCGTCCATATTAGGGCTCCCCCTGCGACGTAGGGCTGAGGCGTTCTGGAGGTCGGGACCGCCGGGAGCGACGGGCAGACCCGGCCTGAGTCACCGTCACCCCCGGCGACGCTCTCTGCCTCCTCTGAGCAGGAGCGGGTGTTGTAAACTCCCCCCCCCCGCCGCCATATTACTGCCAGGAAGGGGGCCGGGGGAGGGGAGCCTGTCCCCCACTTCAACAGACCTCATATGCCGTGCCTGACGTGGCGAATCGGCGTCGGGGATCATTGTAAGTGCAGCCACGGTCTCCTCCAACCAACCGGGACCGTGGTGCACAGCAGCGGCACGCAGCCGCGCAAGCATATCAGCCTCAGACATGACGTACAGAGCGGGGCAACGGGAGCTTACTTGGGTGAGTGGTTACTTCTCCCGCTGCTTCCGGCTCACTGCCGAAAAACAGCGGGAAGCTCCGTAACGGCCCCCTAACTCCTCCCTGTCCCTCCTCCACCTCTAACTTTCCCTACAAAGTTAACCCTTTCCCTCCTAGGGCTGTCATGGAGGCTTCCCTCCTAAGCCCTGCAGGCTGCGTCCAGCCTCGTCTGTAGAGCTCAGAGATAGGATAGTGTGGAGGCACAGATCTGGAGATGTGTACAAAAAAAATTCTGCTGCACTTAACCAAGAGCACAATTGCCTCCGTAATTTTTAAATGGAAGAAGTTTGGAAGAACCAGGACTCTTCCTAGAGCTGGCCGCCCCACCAAACTAAATAATCCAAGGAGAAGGGCCAATGATCACTCTGGCTGAACTGCAAAGATCCTGTGTGCAGAAGGGATAAACTTCCAGAAGTTAAACCATCACTGCAGCACTCCACCAATCTGAGCTTTATGGAAGAGTGACTAGAAAAAAGCCTATTCTCAGTAAGACTGGAGGCTGTTATCGCTGCCAAAGCTGCTTCATCTAAGTACTGAGTAAGGGTATGTTCACACGTAGTCAACAGTGGCGGATTAAGTAGACCATGGGCCCTGGGCTGTTACCCAAACTTGGGCCCCCCTTCCTCACCGTAACTATTTTTAACACTACCTTTTTGGGCAAGCATTAACAGTGTTACGATTCCCCTTGTCACAGCGCGGTGTCCCTACATACTGACAGGATCACACTGTGCAGGGACACAACCTTCTGACAAGGGGAATTGTCTATCAGTCCTGGACCGCAGAAAGACTTTTTGTGAAATACAAGGATTTCCTATAATAAACATGTCAGGAGAGGTGACAGATTCTCTATAAATCTAGTGACTCACAGGTGACGACGTCTCAGATTCTAGTAGTTTTTTTCCTCTTTTCTTCTCCATCCGGTCCAGCGCTCATGACGACTTCTCCCGGCCATGACTCATTTCTGCAGAATTTGCCACTTAGACGTCTCCTCACTTTTCCAACATTTCCACACCTATAAACGAAAATAAAGTTATCATGGTGCCACATAGTGTACCCCTAAATATAATAGCACCAAACACTGCGCGCCTGAATATAATACCACACACTGTAAAACACCATACACACAGCCCCCTGTACATAGTGCCACACACAGCCCCTGTAGATATTACACACCCCCATAGATATCGCCATACACAGCCCCCTCTATATATCACACATCCCCCTCGTAGAGAGCGTTACACACAGCCCCCTATAGATAGTGCCATACAGCCCCCCTGTAGAGAGCGCCACACAGCCCTCCCCCTCTTGTAAATAGCACCAAAAAGCCCCCCCTATAAAGAGCGCCACACACATACCACGGTGGATAGCACTACACAGCCCCCCCTTGCCTCACAGCGCTCCCCCTTGTATATAGTGCCTCACAGCGCTCCCCCTTGTATATAGTGCCTCACAGCGCTCCCCCTTGTATATAGTGCCTCACAGCGCTCCCCCTTGTATATAGTGCCTCACAGCGCTCACCCTTGTATATAGTGCCTCACAGCGCTCCCCCTTGTATATAGTGCCTCACAGCGCTCCCCCTTGTATATAGTGTCACACAGCGCTCCCCCTTGTATATAGTGCCACACAGAGCTCCCCCTTGTATATAGTGCCACACAGCGCTCCCCCTTGTATATAGTGCCACAAGGTTATGTACACATTTAAAAACTTTATATTATAATTATATATATATATATATATATAGTATGTCTGTGTATCAGTGTGATTGATTGATTTTATTAAAAAATATTTTTACTTTTTGAGATACGGCTGCTTTGTATCCTGTATCCGTCAGGTCAGCAGGACTGACGGGATCAGTGACACGCAGGATCCACCTCAAATCTATCACATCTAAGATTATAATTTAGCGCAGGGCCCGTTTCACTGATCCCGTCAGTCCTGCTGACCTGACGGATACAGGATACAAAGCAGCTGTATCTCAAAAAGTGAAAATATTTTTTAATAAAACGTAATTACAAAGTTGCACCAAACACACATTTTTATTAAAAAAAAATAAAACCGACGTTATTTTTGCGACGTTTTTTCCGTAGACAATGCAGGTTTCGTTTTTTATCGTTTTTATGCACACATTTTTTGCCATTTTAGAATTTTTATTCATAAAGTTTGAAAATAATAGTAAAAAAAGAAGCTTTTTTACGTTTCAGCTATTTTTTTTTGGTAATAACATTGTTTTACCCTAAAATAGACCTTTTATCTGTGATCGTCATTGTCTACCGTAAATTTTAATATATTACATGTCTATATTAGGGTAATTGGGTCAGCGCTAGCGTTACAACAATGATTGGCGGGGGGGGGGGACGTTTTTTTTGGGGTGGGTATTTTATGTGTATTTATTATTATTTTTTTTTTTTGCACTTTACTATTTTTTATTACTATGTTCTGATCCTCAAAGGTCAAAAAAGACCTTTGGGGAACCTTATATCTACTTTCTCTTTGTTTTACACCATGTTTTTCCACTGTAACTGGAGCTGCACAGCAGCCCCAGTTACAGGGGAAATCAGCCCTCTCACAGTGACGATTGTCACTAATAGGGCTGTGCTGGGTCTAGTAAGACCCAGCAACAGTCTGCCACTAACGGCACCCGGCGATCATGTGACCTGTCACATGATCACCGGGAGGAATAGAGACAGCGCCGCTGCTGCTGTCTCTATTCCTGTACACAGCGTTCATTGAACGCTGTGTAAGAAGACATCGGAGAAGACAGAAGCAGCGAAAGCTGCTTCTGTCTTCTCCTCAGGGTCCCCGGCAGTCACTGACAGCCGGAGACCCGACATTCAGCTGCCCGATCGCGCGGGCAGCAAGTTAAAACCCGAGCCGTAGAAAGTCTATGGCTCGGGTTTTAAGCACCCGTCCCTGACCGCTGGCCGTAAAAATACAGCCAGCGGTCGGGAACCAGTTGGGCAGGAGGATAATCCTGTACTAACCTCAGCGCCGGTGACCGCCCGCCGGCTCTTCTCTTGCTGCTTTGGAGTAACAGAACAGCCGTCCGTCGCTGTTCTGTTACTCAATGGCGGCGGCCCGCACTGTCAGGGAGGCGTGTCCTACCCCTGGATCCCGGCGAATTCCCTGCTCCTCCCCATCTTCGGCCGTTAGCAGCGCTAGCGCGCTGAATAGATTTACGAGATAATGTGCGTTTCGGGCTGCCATGGGCCCCCTGGAAGCCTCGGGCCCCGGGCGGCCGCCCGAAACGCCCATATGATAATCCGCCACTGGTAGTCAACAAAAATGTCTGAAAATCCAGAGCTGTTTTCAAGGGAAAACAGACCCTGCTTTTCAGACGTTTTTTTACCAACTCGCATTTTTCGCGGCGTTTTCGCGCCGTTTTTTACGTCCGTTTTTGGAGCTGTTTTCATTGGAGTCTATGAGAAAACAGCTCCAAAAACGTCCAAAGAAGTGTCCTGCACTTCTTTTGACGAGGCTGTATTTTTACGCGTCGTCGTTTGACAGCTGTCAAACGACGACGCGTAAATAACAGGTCGTCTGCACAGTACGTCGGCAAACCCATTCAAATGAATGGGCAGATGTTTGCCGACGTATTGTAGCCCTATTTTCAGACGTAAAACGAGGCATAATACGCCTCGTTTACGTCTGAAAATAGGTCGTGTGAACATACCCTTAAGGGTCTGAATACTTATGTCAAGGCAATATTTTAGTTTTTCCTTTTCAATAAATTAGCAAAGAACTAACATTCTGTTTTCACTTTGTCATTATGGAGTATTGTGTGCACAATGATGGGGAAAAAACTGATTTGATTTTATTTTAGCAAAAGGCCTTAAAGGGAAGGTGTCATGATTTTTTTTTTTTTTTTTTATTATATTGCTTTTAATAAAATATAAACAAAAATTTTATTTATTAGTGTTGTCACATTCTAATTTTTACTGTGTTCAAACTTTTACTTCTCTCTTCTCTATGGGGGCTGCCATTTTTGTTTTCATCTCTGTATGTGTCGATTAATGACACACACAAAGATGGAATACAGCACATACAACCTCATAGAGAATGCGAACGGGAGCCGTTCCATTCTCAGAAACGTACGCCGTCTGTGTGGGAACGGCGCATGCACCGCTCCCACACTGAACAAAACGAAGCTCGTTCGCAGAGACAAATCCGGCGCCATATTCATGTGGACCGGAATCCGCTGCCGGACAGTAAGATGGCGACTTCCAGCCGCGGCTTCCGGCCATATGTTCAGGCGCAAGGAATAGGGGCGTAGACCAGCGGAGGCGGTGGCAGGAGCAGGTAATTTATGTTCGTGTATGTTCGTGTGTATTATGTTCGTGTATGATGTGTGTATTATGTTCGTGTATGTTCATGTGATACGGTCTGCTGAGCCCTGTATCTAATCCTCCTACACTGTGCAGTCGCTCAGAAAATGGCGGCACACAGTGTAGGAGGTTTGAAGACATTGAAACCCTTCCTTCTCCTGGCACTAGCCAGAATAAGGGAGGGGGGATTGTGTGAGGACACTAGAGGAGAGTGTGTCCACCCCAAATTTGCAGCATAAATCAATGAGGTTGCTTTACCACATTGACCATGCTGCAATTTTGGGAACTGCTCCCTCTAGCGCCCAGCACATGGAAATGTTATAAATTAGAATCTAATTTATAATATTTCCTGACTTGTGAAAAAATGTAAAAAATTAAAACAATGTGTAATCATTCAAATACAAATTGTTTAACTGAATAAAAATAATAATAATTTCTAGCGACACATTCCCTTTAACAGAACAAAATGTGAAAAAATTGAAAGGGTCTGAAGGCTTTCCGAATGCATTGTATATAGCAGATTTAGTAAGTGCTTTGTATTCAGTGCCCTAATATAATCTTTTGGTTATAATCCCACAGGCCGGATAACTGCGGATTTTCTGCAACGGATTAACATTCGGAAAGTCTGCAGCATTTACAATAGCAGCAAAATTCAGCTGCGGTGCAACTTTTAATCCACGTCAATTTATGCTGCGGATTCTGAGCAGAGATACTGTGTTTCTTTTCCCCCATAGCTTCACGGGGACATAAAATCCGTAGTAAAAATAGGCAACTTGTTGCGATTTTTACTGCGATTTCACAGTTAAAACCACAGCTACATTACATTTCTACAGCTATAAGCACAGCAAAAAGGCACTATTTGCTGTGAATTTCTGTGACTGATTTACCAGCGGATTTAGGAGTATCCGGTCCGTGGAAATATACCCTTAAAGACACAACAAAAGTGGAGTTTTGGTTTCAACCGAAACATTGGTCAGGTTACGAGACAGATTAAATCAAATGCTGTGCTCTGATGAAAGTGTCATTTCGTCTATGTTAAGGGCATGTTACACTTCAGCCATTGTCCAGCAATAGCCAATGGAGGATATTAGGAAAAAACACAGATCTCCATGGCCTTGTATATTGCCACTCAAAAAGTCTGTGTTAGATGATATTCGCATACTTCGGGCAGCCATTTTAACATAACACCTTAACAGCACATTTCCTGTCAATGTGGCTGTGTGTCTCCCTCTTTCTCCTGGTCCATTCGTAAAGCATTCCACGTCTGTGTCTTCGCCAACTACAAATATAATGCCTATGAGAGGAATCCTTTGATATGTAATGGTGTGATGTGGTGGCAGGTGGAGGGCAAGTACTGACATATTTCTTTTACCCAGTGCAAAGAGAAATCATAATGTTTATATAACCAGTAACACCTACTATAGCCCTACGCATTCACATAAACCCATAGAGAGGTCCTGTCCATAAATACAAATGTCTCAGAATACAATCATATTATTATTATTATTATTATTATTATTATTAATTAAAAAAAAGATGGCAAGACATTGTGGGATATTTTAAAAAAAATGTTTGCAATTGAATACTCAACATTTAGTTGTCTCCCTATTTTTTTTATTATTGGAATTATGTTTTTTTCTTATATGAACTTAATAATATCTTATCTTACAGTTATATTTATTTAAATGTCCCAGATTAGGGTAATAGAGGAATAGGAGAGAGATATGTAGAGGTTTACTTTCAGTTGGTAATGCCTATTCCTGTAATTGCCAGTCTTATAACCAAGGGGAGAAACCAAAAAATGTTTCCCTTCTAAGAAAAGCTATGCCTATCTTTAAGCAGCTCCATGTCAGAGAAGAAAAAAACTTCCATAAAATTCTGATGAAAAAATGAATTCCCAAAAATGTGAAAATGTTTTTGTAGTAAGTAATGTAATAAAACTCTACTATATAGCTATATCTAATAAAATGACCAGAAAATTACAATATCAATATTATTCAAGTGAAGCACCAGCAGCAATTTCCTATATAAATACATTATTTAAATTGCTCCTTTTTATCTGCTGAGACATTCATATAATAACATAGGGGTGCGGGGAATATGACATTGCCCATGGTTTCCCTACACATCTATTATCAGGGCAAAGGCTGCCAAAAACACCATTAGACTCAAGACTTTAGGCTATCATAAAACCCCCTGTATGATCTCAGGGTCTTCTTTCCAGGGACTACTTGAGCGCTTCCATAGCTAAAGGCTGTGATGCAGAAAATAAGATATTAAAGGGGTTGTCCAGTCATAAGAAATTGATGGCCTATCCTCAGGATAGGCCATCAACATCTGATCGGTGGTTGTCCGACTCCCAGCACCCCCCACTAATCAGCTGTTTTGAAGGGGCCACGGTGCTTATGCGAATGCTGCTGCCCCTTCATTACTCTCACTGTTCGTACTGTCAATCAGCTGATCGTCGGGGTACCAGGAGTCAGACCTCCACCGATCAGATATTGATGGCCTATCCTGAGAATAGGCCATCAATTTTTATGACTGGACAATGCCTTGGACAATATCCTAATTATGCAAATGTAATTTTTTTTTCTTTAAAGGGGATATCTCAACAGAGACAATCCCTTTTAGACTGCAGGTGCAGCTACAATTAGCTGATTGCCACTGTTTGGCACTAAAAACAGCCTATTTTGCCAGGGAAAGCTGGGTTTGGTCACATATTTCCCCTGCAATAGTCACTGAAGGGGAAATGTTGTAACACATGGCGGCCATTCAGATGAATGGCTGTTCATTCAATATATGGATGGCATGAGTCCGGTGGAGCAGGAGCTGCTCTTAGAGAGCAGCTAGCCATTCTGACTTATAGGAGGGGGGTCTCGTGTTTGGGACCTCCCTCTACGACATCCATTAGCCCTAATAGTACATAAAGATAATCCCTTTAAGGGGACTCCAAAGGTGGAATTATACTGTAAAACCTAGAGATGCTCTGCATTTATAACAAAGTTTATGGTGTTTTGTTTGAAATATTGGGGTTTGTTTTACCTTTTAAATAAACATATATTACCTGCAAGAGAGACAAGACACACAGGAAACATAAGCCGATCTATTGAAAGCATTGTGCGTCATAGGTTATATTTAAGAGCCAGCATCTAAGCGCACATTGTTGCTGAAATACTCCACCTTACATAATGATCATCCTTAATTAATGGGTCAAGAAATCTAACAGAATATAATTAAAGGTCACTTTGCACTTTGTGGACCTGTAGCCAAAACCAATGTCATAAAAACCTGCTTGTGGCTGTGTTTTAATTATATTTGCAAACATTAATGGAGGTTTCCAACATAATCAAACTCAAACTATTAATAACTGTTTATCCAAGGAAAGAAATATGTGGTTCACTTAAAAATACAACATTTTCACAGCCTATTACTTCCTCCCAGAACCCGACTTTGTTGACAGAAGCATGGATTTGTGTTCCGCAAATGTATGTGTCTATAAACAACTGTGCAAGCTCCAGACCATGATCAAATGGGACTAAGCTAATATTAAAACGTTTTATTCACACTAATGGATAAATGTTATAACCAGAAATGACTTTCATTTAAAGTGGACCAAAACCTGAAAATGAAAATTATATATGTATCATGTTTGTACAAACCATTGACAGATCATTACAACAGTCATCGAATACTGTGCACTGAATGATAAATAATAATATATATATTAATATAATAATTGTAATAATCCACATAAATAGCTGAGTAATTTTGTAAATTCATTGCCTGATTCTACACACCGATCCCGAGTTACAACCTGTATTCACAGCTGCATCACAGTTCTGCTTATCGCCAATGGAAACAGACAACAAGCTCGTTGTCAGACATGCCCCTATCTAGGGCTTTTAGGCCACACTCTTTTTTTAATACCACGCCCCCTATTTGCATGCTACTCCATTGAATTAATATAGATCCCCCTAAGCCTGCTATATATTACTGTATATTATATAACCCTGACACTGCCCCCCACACAGTATAATGCCCCCACGCAGTATAATGCCCCCATACAGCCCCAATAGTATCTAATAAAAAGAATAAAATACATACTCACCTAACCCCATTCCAACGACTAGTGGAGGAGGTCCCACTGCTCTTCCGATCTGTGTGGCTCGGCGCATATTTTTAGATTTTGCTGGACTTCTGCCATATACCTGCATTTCAGGCAACCTATTTGTCCACAGTGTCCTCAATGCCTACCCAATTTACTTCTTGTTTAGCCTCAATACCCACACTCCACAGCAAGCCGACAGTGCCTGCCCCAATGGTATATACACAGATGAGGGGTTATATACAGTGTTAATGGGGGTAATATACAGGGATGATGGTGGGCTAGTATATACAGGGATGATGGTGGGCTAGTATACACAGGGATGATGGGGGTTATATACAAGGATTATGGTGAGCTGGTATATACGAGAATGATGGGGGTCCCTGTATATAACCCCCATCATCACTGTATATTACCCCATCATTCCGGTATATAACCATCATTCCTGTATGCAGTGGCATAACTATAGGGGTTGCAGCGGTCGCAATTGCGACCGGGCTCAGAAGCCAAGGGGCCCGCGGCCCACCACACCACATCAATGAACAGTTACTATAGTAACTGGGGTCTATGTAATAAACTACATGGGCCCCTGTTACTATAGTAACTGACAGTACTTACTCCTCCTTTTCCTGGAGCGCATCGGAGGTTCTGACATCACAGCGCTGTGTCTTGCTGAAGCTGATGGGTCGGGGTCCGACACCTGGAACCCCCGCCAATCAGCTGTTTTGAAGGGGTTGCAGCTGCTCGTACGACGGACGTGTCAGCGATTCACAGTGTGAGCAAGTAAGGGTAATGAAGGGGAAGCAGTGCTCGTACGAGCTTTGCACCCCCTTCAAGACAGTTGATTGGTGGGTCTGACCCCGACCCATCAGCTATTGATGGCTTATACTGAGGATAGGCCATCAATGTTTAGGGACTGGACAACCTTTAAAGCCTACCGTGTGTTAGGCTTAGATACAGGGCGCCAGCTTATACTGCATAAGAATACTGTCTGCTGGACCCTGTATCTAAGCCTACCTTAGGCTTAGATACAGGGTCCAACAAACAGTATCACACATGCACATGGGCCCTGTATCTAGGGCCCTGTACCTAAGGCCCTGTTCACATCACCACTGCCCTTCAGTTGAGGGGTTCCATCTGGTTAACCCCTCAACGGAAAGGCAAACGAAAACCTTAGCTTCCGTTTGCATCACCATTGATCTCAATGGTGATGGAAACGTTGCTAATGGTTTACGTTTGTCACCCCCATCATCCCTGTATATACCATCCGTCATCCCTGTATATAACCCCATTATCCCTGTATTTACTAGATAGCTATCATCCCTGTGTATGACTCCCATCGTCCCTGTATACAGGGATGATGGGGGTTAAACAGGAATGATCTGGGTTATATACAGGAATGATCAGGGTTACATACAGGAATGATGGCGTACTTAGGACGCAAATACAGTTGAAACCGGAAAAAAATTAGAAAACCGTAATGTGCAAGATGACGTCGGTTATCTACGCTGAATTTCGATTTAGTTTTTTTTTCTGATTAATTGCCCAGCCCAACTGCTTAGCTGAATTCCTATAATGCAGTGGTGAGGCAGTTGGTTTTTCCTATATTAGTTAATAGTACTGTATCCTACTTAAGGTCCACTTACACGACCCGTCCTGGGCCGTGTAAACGGGCGCTGATCAATGAGACAACTCGTTGATCGGCGCTTGCTTGCTCCTTTCACAAGGAGCTAGTATGGGGACGAGCACTTGTTACTCTGATCGCTTGTCCCCATAAATTATTATCATGCCGGCAGCGCATCTCCCTGTTTAAACAGGGAGATGTGCTGCCGACAACGATAATATATAACTTTTTTGAAACTATACGATCAGCAGATCTACGACTGTTTGCACATTCATCTGCTGATGGCTGCCCTGTTTACACAGGGCAATTATCGGCAACGAGCGTTCTGTGAACGATCGATGGTTTGCCCGATAATTTGCCCATGTAAAAGGACCTTTGGAATTCACATCTTTAGAGAAAACTTTGTGCAGACAGGAATGCCAGAAGATTTCAACTCTCTAGCCTGCAGAAATTCTGTCAATCACTAGCTGAGGGCACGGGAAGTCAAACTCCCAGACTCAAAAGCCGCAGCAAAGGTATAAAAAACTCCTTACACTATTCTTGTGAATCTCTTTTAAAAATGGTATTCATGGTCCTGCTCCACGTCCCACTCTAATATATGCTACCCTCAGATAAGGCAGTGTATATCCACTTTAATATCCACCCTGGATCATATGTATTATGTATTAGCTTTTATTTAACACATCACAGATACTGTTAGCCAACAGCTTATTCCTCCAGTTATCCCCAGGTTGAATTTTAACATGCCTGATTCTCATTTACTTCAACATGTGCCGATGGGAGGCAGTTTGGAGGCTGCTATATGCTGTAGATTGTCGTCACAATCCATCAATATTAATCAAATGTGTATGGACACCTTAAAAAGTTTGGAGAATAAAGGGTTCATTCACTATAATCTTCAACCATGTAGCGGAGTCGGCTTTTAACATCCCCAGATCCCCCTTTTATCTCTAGAGAGATCATTATCACACCATTTTCATTAATGGGCCGATAGCTGTGAAATGCTTTTGCACTGTTCACTATATTCTGCTCCATCTGCATACCTTGAAGTCTATTAGATTGTTTAAACTGGTTGATTTGATCTTAACCCACAACTACTTCCTCAATAAAACAACGGCTCATAGCTATAACAAGGTGTAAGCCTAGGAACATGTACATTATCATAACAGTAAATACATTTTGGTAATATACATTTGGCTCCTGTGCTATGAGAAATGTTTACTTAACAATATGCCAATTGTTAAAGAGTAAAGGAAATACCAAGGCAAATGATGCTCATCTACCCAACGCCATTAAGAATTCATGATGGGTTAGCCAACATGGTGAGACCATTCTTGTACTACAATCTCACCAGAGAAGCCAGGTTGGCATGTAGAATACATCTTGTAAAAATAAACTCCTTGTGATAAATGCTACAATCGTAAAAATTCTACATTCTATTGTAAATTACTCCAACTGTAATATCTGGATGTATGCTTTACTTTGCGGAGATAACCCTATCTGGTGACTAGCAAAAAAAAAACATGCACTGGTGGATTGCACACAAAGCCAAGCTTTGAATGAACAGTCCTAAAGGGGTTAGGCTGGATTCACACAGCATGTACTCGCTTTTCTGTGGTGCTTTCACAACGTTTTTTTTTTGTTTTTTTTGCTGGTCCCAATCCAAAACAAAAATGTTGCGATGAGTCTATGGTACAATATAGGGCCCTGTTCACACTGAGGTTTTTTTTACGTGTAAACCACGTCAGAATCAGCAGCAAAAAAACGGCCGAAACCACCGCCATTGATGTCAATGGGAGGCGGAGGCGTTTCTTTCCCGCAGTGGTTCTTAAAAATGAGTTTTACAATGAGAAAGAGACAGCATCCATGGGTCATATTACATCATAAGGCTGGGTTCACACGACCTATTTTCAGACGTAAACGAGGCGTATTATGCCTCGTTTTACGTCTGAAAATAGGGCTACAATACGTCGGCAAACATCTGCCCATTCATTTGAATGTATTTGCCGACATACTGTGCAGACGACCTGTAATTTACGCGTCGTCGTTTGACAGCTGTCAAACGACGACGCGTAAATTGACTGCCTCGGCAAAGAAGTGCAGGGCACTTCTTTGCAACGTAATTTGAGCCGTTCTACATTGAACTCAATGAAGAGCAGCTCAAGATATACGAGCGTCACAGACGCGAGGAGCATTTACGGCTGAAACGACGCAGCTGTTTTCTTCTGAAAACAGGCTGTCATTTCAGCCGTAAAAGCCAGCTAGCGTGTGAACATACCCTTACAAAAAATTCATTAGGTTTATGGATTAGAAGAATCCACATAATGTCCAATGTACAAATAGTAAAGTACCTAAGTGCCGGATAGGATATATATTATTACAACTGTATATAACAAATAAGGGACATATTCAAAATAAGATATCAAAACATTACCAACCCATATCGCGAGACCACACTGGATAGCGTGGGCGGACTCAAAAAGGACTTAAAAAAGAGTGACAGAGGGATTGTCTGCATTAGACAACTTCTTTTATAATCCTAATGTATGCCATGCTGGACACACCCTACTATTAAAGAGCAACTCTTCCTCTGAGAACCTAAAGACTATTGCTAAACTCTAAGTATAACCTTACACGGAGAAAGAGAGAATGATCCAGCGCTGATGTGGGTTAAAAGGGAAACACGAGTCCCATGTTTATTTCAGGAAATTCTTAAAATCGGAAGGGAGACGCAGTCCCAAGGAAAAAATGGTAGGAGTAATTGGGGTGGATGCCCAAGCCTAAGCTGTCTCTCCTGCCATGACTAAGAACGCAGACCGCGTTCGAAACGCGTAGGCTTGGGCATCCACCCCAATTACTCTTACCATTTTTGCGTTGGGACTGCGTCTCCCTTCCGATTTTAAGAATTTCCTGAAATAAACATGGGACTTGTGTTTCCCTTTTAACCCACATCAGCGCTGGATCATTCTCTCTTTCTCCTTGCAATTACATGCCGCGGGCCGTCGCGGGGATCCGTTTGACGCTGCTTGAAGACGCAGACCGGTGAGCTGGAGGTTTCTCCTTGTTTCCATATTATCTATAGCCTTACACCTACCTCACCGTCTGGGTGCCCTACAGCGACATAATGAGGATTAGCTAAAGCTTCACCCAGTGATAGCAGTTGATCATGGGGGACTTCCAGCAGGTAAAAATCCTATTTAAATAATAACAAAAATTGCAACAATGCTACATGTTAACCCGGCTATATATAACAGCATGTTAGACCACACTGAAAACAACAGAATTAACCTATTGCACAAAAAGATGGATTTATCAGGTTGCTCTGGGACTGTATCAACTGCCCATGTTCCCGATATATTTTCCCAAATGTTATTTTTGGAATGAAAATTAAATTTTGATAGGCAATTGCTACTTAATTACTAAATATTGTATTAATAATATTAAAATAGTACAACTCTTCCCCGGGTGCTATTCAAAAATACTGCTCTATTTTACCAAGTTACAAACTGGTAAAAAAAAACGGCTACAACATAAAAATGTTGTTAACAAGCCAACCATAGATCTATATAGACAACTAGACATATGGTAGCAGTAATGTCTACTATTGTCTCTGCATTTAAAGGGGCAGTTTAACATTTCAGCTCTCAGATGGCCAAAAATTATGCCTTTGGGCTAAAATACAGCTCAGTACGTGCCCAGAAAAAAGATAACTAAATTGTTAAATGGCTTTTTAAAAGCTGCTTTTGTGGCCTAAAAAGAATACAGACTCCATTAAGAAGGCAGTTCATCAAAATAAAGTAGTTCCCGGTTACTGACTAGCCACAAATTACTGTCTGTGATCATTACATAACTGAGTGCAATGATCATGAGAACAATAAAACCCTTTCTTTACAAGAGTGGAAAAATAGAATAAAAAAAAGACAAGTGTAAAATGTTTATTTGTTATTTTAACAATTGTATTTTTATATGTTATTTTAACAATTGTATTTTTTTTTTTAAAACAAAGACTATTCTTTCAGTTGTTATAATGAGGTTTGCTGCAATATAAATCTCAAAACTAACATACCCCAGCTTCACATAGATAAGCTTAAACAATAAGGGCTCAAACACACAGCTGAGCCTGTATAGTGGCACACAAAGTCCCTATGGTTTTGGACTATGGAGCCTTAGGCACACCATGTGCTACTGCATGGTGCCTCTGTACAGTACCACATTATGGAGGATAGAGTCATGAGCAGGAAGCTGCATGGTGGTACTCAGAGTCGCCAGGGTCATAGCTATAGGGTGTGCAGAGGTAGCAGTCGCCCCTTGGCCACATAGGAAAACATTCGTTTTATAAATGGCTCATAGTAAGTGGGAGACCCTGTTACACATTTTACATTGCGCCCGGAATCTTCAAGTTACGCCTCTGGCCCATGTGCCTGTGGTCTTGTACAACATCCAATGGAACATTTCACACATTTTTTTCAATTGATGAAATCAAAGGTACAGGTTGGTACAGTACAGCCCCATTATCATACAACTCAAAACTTAAGTCTTTATCTGGCAATACGTGTATGAGCCTTAAAGCTAGCCATATGCATGTTAATATGACCCTGAAATGATCAGTATTCCAATATTTTTTCCTCTTAGGATGCTGATTCGTCTAAAGACCATACATTGCTAGATATCGGCAACGATTGGTGTGATTTTCCCTCCAAGTGTTATGTATAATTAGTTATGATCGAAAAATACGTAAAGCATACCTCCCAACTTTCAAGAATTACAAAGAGGGACAACACATTTTTTCCCTATTAAGCCAACCTTGCCCAATTCCCACCCATACACACCTAGTTCAGCCCACACAGTATAATGCCCCCCATTGCTGCCAAGAACACAGTATAATGCCCCCATAGCTGCCCCTATACAGTATAATGCCCCCATGGATGCCCCCATACAGTATAATGCATCCATAGCTGCCTCCATATAATATAATAACCCCACAGGTGCTCCCATACAGTCTAATGCCCCCCCATAGCTGTCACTATACAGTATAAAGCAGCAATAGTGCCTAAAAATACAATAAAAAATTAATACTTACCTCACCCCGTTCCCACGACAAGTAGAGGAAATCCCTTTGCTCATCCACTCTGTGCTATGAGTGGCTCGGCGCAGACAGGCACAATGATGTCACTGCATCGCGCAAGGGTAGGATCCGGCCTGTTCGCCCCGGTACTCCCGAACCGATTGTTAAAATTACAGCCGGTTCGGAGAACCGAGGTGAAGTGGGAACCCGGAACCGGTCCCCTGCACTCAATTGTATCAGCGTCTTTAGGATGCGGATACAATTGATTTGTCTAGCGCTGCCTGGCGAGGCACAGGATGCCTCGCCATTTGGTGCTACAGCAATAATGCAGTCGGCACGATGACGTTATTGCACCGCTGCATCATTCCGCTGGATAAGGATTGGCGTCACTGGAGGATGGCACGGGAACGGGGACAGGTGAGCGTGTAATGTTTTATTTTTCTATTTCAGTAGGGGCTATGTGGGCACTATCTACAGGGGGCACTATTGGGGACCCATCTACAGGGGGCACTATCTATAGGGGACTCTATGGGGTCCTATCTACAGGAGGCCCTATCTAAAAGGGGCACTATCTACAAGGGGTATTATCTACAGGGAAATCTACAGGGGGCACCATCTACAGGAGACTATACAGAGGGCACTATCTACAGGGGGCTCCATCTACAGGGGGCACTAGATACAAGGGTCGCTATATACATGGGGCCTTATCTACAGGGAACTCTAAGGGGTCCCTATCTACAGGGGATTGTACAGGGGGCACTAACTACAGGGGCACTATCTACAGGGGGCACTATCTACAGGGGGCACTATCTACAAGGGGCACTATCTACAGGGGACTTTATGGGGGGCACTATCTACAGGGATTCTATGGGGGCACTATCTACAGGAGGCTCTATGATTGGCACTATCTATAGGAAGCTCTATGAGGGGCACTATCTACAGGGGGCTCTGTGAGGAGCACGATCTACAGGCAGCATTTTGAGTGTCACTATCTACAGAGGGCACTGTGTGTGTGTGGTGTGCTTTACTTTAGAGTGTTTGACACAATTGAATTCATGGGCACAATGTATGGTACTATAATATTCAGGGGCACACTGTATGGTGCTATTATATTCAGGGGCACAGTGTATGATACTATTATATTCAGGGGCATAGACTGTGGCACCATGAGAATTCTTCATTCTTATTTGCGGAAATGTTGGAAACGTAAGCAGCCGAAGACATCTGAGCGGCAAACTTTGCAAAAATGTGTCGTGGCACGCAGGCGTCGTCATGGAGGTCTGGACCGGACAGAAAAGAAAAGAAAAAAATAACGACTCCAATCTGAGATTTCACATGTGTCACTAAATGTAAATGTTTATTCTCCCTGTGACTGATCAGTACTGCAGTCACTGTAGGATCTGCAGTGAGATGATGGGTGTATCATTCTTTTCTGTGAAAAATCAACTCCCAGCATATCCTTACCTTTGTTAAGGCTATACTAGGAGCTGTAGTTTTATGTCATACAAACTTATATGGCAGGGGTTAAACTGAATTTGCAAATGATCTCTGTACTGAGCTGTATTTGTGCTTGTGCTGTATATATGTACTGAGCTTGGTTCTGGTGTTGTATTTATGTACTGAGTTTGGTTCTGGATCCGTTTGTATGTACTACACTTGGTTCTGGTGCTGTATATATGTACTGAACTTGGTTCTGGAGCTGTTTGTATGTACTAAACTTGGTTATGGTGCTCTATATATGTACTGAACTTGGTTCTGGAGCTGTTTGTATGTACTAAACTTTGTTCTATGTATTGAGTTTGGTTCTGGCAGTGTATATATGAACTGAGCTTAGTTCTGGCCCTGTATTTAAGTACGGAGTTTGGTTCTGGCACCGTATCTGTGCATTAACCGGGAGATTTATCACGGCTTACAGCGCACGCCGCACTGTCCTACACACTTCTCACAGTACACAGCCTAACTAAATGGGCTGAGCACGCTTAGTATTTTGAATGTGCGCATATAGGTCTATACGTAATGGGTGAGTTTTAAATAATGTGTGGGTAGGTAGGTATGTATGTTTGTGTAATTATATACATAGTGTGGCACTCCAGTTAAACATTCTGGAATTTCTTTATTTCTTTATTCTAGAGTCCACATTAATATAGGGGGTATTTAGAATAATGTAATCATTTTTTTTATTATTAGAAAATTTTTTCCATGGCGCAATACACCGCGAAACACCGTGACACCCCCCGGTGCGTATGTCTTTGTTGGCAAAACAGAGAACCTGTTGTTAAAAATTTGAATCCTACCCCTGGCCTCGCGCCTGTCTGTGCCGAGCTGCTCACGGCCGGCGTTACATAGTGAATGTTGAAGCAGGTAGCTCCTTGCTTCAAAATTGGATTCAACTGTATCTTCGTTTTAAGGACACAGACTCAATTGAAACCGAGACATACCACCGGCTGCCCGAGACAGCGGGACACAGCCCCAAATCCGGGACTGCCTCGCTGAATCTGGAACGGTTGGGAGGTATGCGTAAAGCAAGATCTCAATCTGTTACAACTTATGGAACAAATGTTCATAGATACAATCATTGTAGCAACATACACATATCAACAATTGTCAATAATCATGGTTTCTGATTAGTTTTTTATGCTAAGTCTTTACTTACACCACACTTTGGTGCATATAGAGCCTTGCATGTATGGGCACCTTGACCTTTAATGTCAATTGGTTTCTTCAAGCTTGATTCATACGATTTGTTTGTAATGCAGTTTTCCGTTTTATGTGTATTTAATAAAATGGTGCGTGAACCAATTTTAGAGCTGAAGCTCTACTTTACCCAAAAGCATAAAAAGAAGCCATTTTGCAAAGAATCATCATCCTTTCTTTTTGTGTTAACCTCATTATATATGTTAGAGCTGGTAACAAAAAGGTATTCAACATCCATTTTTTTTCTTGTTTGTTTTTTGTAATAGCGTCTCACATTTAAGCAGACTCAAGCCACCCATGTACTACATTCATATGAAAAGAGCATGGCTGCGATGATCAGCTGAAAGGCTCCTTTCTGATAGGGGTTGTTTCTGATGAGACAACCTCTTTAAATGCTATGTAAACCTTTAATGGGCATTTTTTTTTTAAATTAACAATTTAGTCAGTGTGTTTGGTGTAACTTTTTAATTAGTCTTTATCAAAAAATGTGTTTTTACTTTTTTAGATACAGCTGCTTTGTATTCTGTATGCAGAGCAACTGTATGTAGTGCTAAATCCTGCTCTAGTCAGGTCTGTGGGACGGACGGGTTCAGTGACAGTGGGTCCTGCGTGTCTCTGACACGAAGGATCCACCTGTAATCTATCACATCTAAATTCATAACTTAGATGTTATAGATTACAGGTGGATCCTGCGTGTTATGATCCGTCAGATGCTGCGTGTCCGCGGGACTGACGGTTTCAGGTCATAGCGAATGATGCAACTGCTCTGTATACAGAATACAAATCAGCCGTATCTCAAAAAGTAAAATACATTTTTAATAAAGACTAATGACCCTTTAGGCCCCATGCACACGACAGCAAAAACGGAGCCATTCACTTCATTCATTGAACACTGACACCTTTCTGTAGCACTACGGAAGGGTGTCAGTGCCGTGGAAATGTTCCGGGAATTATGGAACATGTCCGTTCTTTCGCATTTTGCAGGCCGTGCTCCCATACTTTGTATGGGAGCACGGCCCGAAAATGCGGCTGTCAGTCAGCGGCCGGCCGTGCCCGCAATCGCGAGCCGTGATTGCGGGCACGGTTGTGTGCATGGGGCCTTAAGGTCTCCATAGCCTTTAAAGGGATATTCCAGTTTCAGCAAATAATGGTTATTCAGTATATAATGAAAAGTTATAAAAAAAATTAATATAGATTTTGTACAAATTCCTCACGATTTTCAAGATCTTGCTTGCTTTACTTCTTGTGGATAAAAATCTTTCCTGGTTATGTGATGGACACACAGCTCATGGCCGGCCTTAGATACGTTCGACCAGTGCGATCGCACAGGGCGCCGGCCGCCACACTGCAAGAGGGGCGCCAACGGGTGTGTGTATCCCCGCGCCATTGCAACTACCAGCGGGTCAGGTGCCACTCGCTAACTGCCCCCAGGGCCGGCCTTAGGCAGTCGCCTTTTGCCCGGGCGCTTCTTCACTTAGTGGCCATCGCTACCGCTGTAGCGGCCATAGTGGCTGCTAGCTGCGACACCGGGCATGAGGGCAGTTGCGCCGCTAGCAGATCATTTCACACAGGGCGCCATCTATCCTAGGGCCGTCCCTGCACAGCTGTTCAAATTGTTACAAGACAGAGTTCTGATAACAGTACTGTAATGAGCTGTGCACTTGTGTGACTATTATATGACAAGGACATATTTTTACACCCTGGAAGTAAACAATACAGGTTCCTATGGAATGACAGCAATTAGAGATCTTAATAACCGCAAGGAATTGATAAAGAACGTATATTAGAATATTGTATAACTTTTCATTATACAACAAATTACCTTTATTTGCTAAAACCGGAATAACCCCTTGAAATTTCATTTGTACCCTTTTTAAAAAAACTCACTTTTCATTTACCACAGTATTTGTATGCTATAGTATTAGGTTATACTGCCTTTCTTCTATGTAAAATAAAAAGTTGTATTTGAATTAATGTAGTATAAATTGTTGCATAAAAATTGTGTTGTAAACCCGCAATACTCCTGCAGCATGGAATTTCAGAACTGTATTTTGTCTAGAAGATGAAGGTAATTAAATGCCAAAATTATATGTTGTAATAAGAAAAAAAAGTTGGCTGCTTTTACTCCTTCAAGGTCTGATTATAACACAACAGGATCACTTTACCCTGACTTCAAGGATAGATTACGGATCCTCTTTCACCGTACAGCAAGACCTAAACAATGCATTTCATGCCCCTTGAACAACAAAAATAAGAGAGAGAGTAGAGTGTTCAAAGAGGATAAAGCAATTTCTAAGGAATTGTAATAGTGAAAGCATTTCTATGAAATGTCTGTAAGTTCGTGTTAAACTACTCACACCTCAACTTTGCCCAATTGTGGCTAAATACACCGGTATCCTTGCCTGCTGTATAGGTCACTATTTTGTTGCAATGTCACTCCATCACATTGCCGAAACCGTGAGTCATCTATTAAGCAGCCAGCTATCACATTGCCAGTCAGGGACTGTTCTCAGGGAGAATATTTTTGTAGGTGTAAGTATTCAGTACTCATTGAACATAGAAGATGTAGAGAAGTGGTTTGAGAATTTGCCCTATCGTCAAATTAGGCGTTGCAGTTAAAAAATTTACCACAGTAGTGACTATCTAAGTACTTTTTAAACAGGCATCTACTGTGCACATATTGTATTCACACATGATAGGGCCTTTAGCCCTAATGCACACGACCGTCAATTTCTGATATGTCACAAGGACATATGAAATAAATTTAGAGTTTAGTATACATTTGCCACCCAACTATATTTCATTCATAAAATATTCCAAGACCTCTTAACATTAATTATTCCCAAAAGACTACTTGTGACCTATGAGTATGAAAGGTCTATGTAGGAATACTAGTTATATAACAACCATATGTTGAATAGTCCTATGTATTCATGCCTGTTCTATCTTTTCATACTACTATAGTCAAAACTTTTTTCCAAAATGGTGGAAGAGCTTACACAACAGACAGCAAATCTTCATCTGGAGTCAGTCCCGTGCCATTAATGTCTGTTTCCAAGAACCAATGTCTTATAAGCAATATATTCTCTTTGAAGACTGAATTATCTCATAAAAATGTCAATTGTGTACCTTTAACCTCTGGTATTGAATCCATATGATATAGCTTTATCATAGTACGTATACCATGCAAATACAATCTATCGCAGACGCTTCCACTGTCTTCATTTTGACCTATGTATAAACTTACAAAACATGCAAGCCAAAACTATAGCAATAAGATGTTTAACTCTTGAAATGCAATTAACATGTGCAAATTATTCCATTTAAATAGCGACTTGCAACAATGTCTCTTTCTGGAGTTTAATGGCTGTAATTAAAAACATACCGTCAAAATACCATTAGCATCGCATAAAACGCTAAGCGTGTTATCTATTCTCTTTATCAATGTGCTGACACTGCATACTAGCAAGCGGAGCGACTGCCAACTTTATAGAAGTATTATTAGTAATGCTGTCACTATCAACACACTCTTCTATGTCTGGCGCAAGAAGCTGTGTCCCCGTTTAAGGGACATGATGACTAGATGTCAGGACTGCGCTACTCCATATACAGCCTATTGGTTTTCCACTTCCTTCATCAACAGCTGAATGAGCATAACAGACTGATCGCCCAGAATTAATGACCTGTGAATGTCTTCAATGATGTGACTGTGAAAGACTCTGACGCCAAATTTTTACAGACCTACCACTGGAGCTCAAATACACAATGCCCAGATTACCGAAAATTCAGAATATGTCATAAACGTCACCCACAGGTCCGGTTAGACATTTACATCCTAGCACATACATTTAATGAATTAAGAACAGTTTTACTTGTATCTGATGAGTTGCATGCAGATGATGAAGCATTGACTTTTTGCATTACTAGGCCAACATAGATGTGTTGGAATTCATTTTTGCTTTGAAGATATATATATTTTTTATTTTGTTATATACAATTCAGTGATACAATGATGGTCAACACACCATGGTTTGATCAATGGCTGTAAATCTAAAAAATAGACCATAGCGGTAAAAAGTGTTTTATTAAACAGTTGTGGGGAAAGGGTTTGAACTGAATTTCCACCTTTTATCATCATGTAGTTTTTAGGTCCAAAATTCAGTGCTGCTTAATTTCTTAATACATCTTCATAACAGTCTGTTTTTCGTATATAAACCCCTGAATCCCATGCATAGACATAGATTAACCCCTTCCCAACATTCGTCATATATACGGCGGAAGTCGGAAGGGAAAGTATAGAGGGGGCTTACAGGATGAGCCTGCTCCATAAGATGCATGTTATAGCCGACACTTCACTCAACTTGAACCGCTTAGATGCCGCGGTCAATAGCGACACCACAACCCAAAACACGAACGCATGGTGCCGATAGTTGTCATGATACCCTGGGGGCCTAATGAAGACCACCAGGTATGTCATCTTTCTGCTACTCATAGGAGCTGGTAAAAAAAAATCCAGTATACTGCAATACATAAGTATAGGGACAAACTAATAAAATAAGTAAAAAACAGTTAAATAAATTTTTTTATATGCAAAAAAAAAGTATTAAAAGTTCCAAAAAACACACTTTTCCCAAAAATAAACATAACTGGTATCACTGCGTCCGTAAAAGTCTGAATTATTACAATATAACATAATTTAACCCATACAGTGAATGCAATAAAAAAATTTAACCAATGCTTTTTTTTGGTCCCCTCATCTCCGACAACATAAAAAATTATCAAAAAGTCTGATGTACCCCAAAATGATACCAATAAAAACTTCAGCTCGTCCAGCAAACACAAACCCTCACACCATTCAATCGACACAAAACAATCTATTTTTTTAACAATTCAGTTTTTTTTCTTGTTAGTAGTGAAACATAGAAAAAAAACTAAATAATTTTGGTATTACCATAATTGTATTTACCCGCAGAATAAAGTTAACATGTCATTTTTACCTCTCGGTGAACGTCGTAAAAACAAAACCAAAAAAAATGTGGAGGAATCGCAATTTTTTTGCCATTTCACCTCACAAATAAATTTTTTCCCAGAGCATTATATGATACATTAAATGGTTCAATGAAAAACTACAACTTGTCCTGCAAAAAAAGCCTTCATATGGCTATATATCGAGTGTAAAATAAAAAAGTTATGGCTTTTGGAAGGTGCGGAGCAAAAAACAAAAATGAAGAAACTAAAAATTACTCCGACAGGAAGGGGTTAAATAGAAAACATGCATGCTATCTATAAACACCACTAGGGGAAGCATGGCAGCTCACTGCATACTGTGTTATTATGTATAAACAGTATGCAGTACGCTCTTAAAGGGGTTAACCCGCCACAACAACTTATCATCTACAGGATAGGTTATAACTGTCTAATCGCTGGGGCTACCACCGCTGGAACACCCACCGATCAAGAGAACGGGGGGGGGTCCCAAGTCCCCTTAATGAATGGAGCGGCTGTCACGCATTTGTGCATACATTGTATATGGGACTGCCAGAGATAGCCGAGCGCCAGCCCACGTCGGAAGGGTATATCTACCATGCTCTGGTCTTTTTTTGATAGTGCAGGTGATTTTCTATTTTGGGATTTATTATTTAACACGAGTACATTGTAAATCATTAAACAAAATTAATACTTTAACATAGGAGTTTAAATTGTAATGCTTTATCACCCTCCATATAACTGATTTGGGCCTTTAGGCCCTTTGAACTAAGCCATAGAGATGTATATCTACAGGTGGACTAAATCGGCTCTTCTTCTTAAAGCTCCCTACCACGTGCCTAAGTTGTAAACTTCACTTTAGCTTCATTCTTCAGCTGTGTTTCTGGCAGATGAAAGTGGCTTATAAGAGACATCTATACATGTTTTCATGATTGCATGCAAATTGTGAATTATGGAAGGCTTTATGACATATACAAAACTTTTTGATGTAGATAAAAAGCACTTAACCCACTTAAAGGTATATTCATCAAACTGGACTATGTTATCTCATAGGAGATAATGCTGCTTCATGCTGATAATCTGAAGCAATGATTCATTATAATATGTAAAACAGGTTACTGCTTGTGGCATGTAACTACAGTATAGAATACCATTATGTTACATATACTGAAAGATAATGAATAAATAAGAAGGTCTGGCTCATGTCTCATGTTAACTGTTAATGACAGCATTAGAAACAGAACAGGTATTATCCACTGCATCTGTGTTAAAGGGAAGCTACACACCACCCTACAATATTCACCATGAAATTTTGTTTTCAAACATGTGCATGTTAAACTGACCATAAATCTAAGAATTTCCCCTCCCTCTCCTCTTTAAAGCATTTCTGAAATGCTTATTATCAGAATGGTTGTTACAAAAACTTCTACACAATAGTTGCTTAATAAATGGAACGGGGCTATCCGAGGCCTGATAGATTAACAATAATTTACTCCAAAAAGTGGCCTAAATTACAGGGGACATTTACGCCCTCTTCTAGCAAAATATGTGCTCACTTCACCGCTCCACTTCTCCCCTCAGGCTCTCACAACAGACCGCGGCTCATTCAAGGTGCTGGCGCCGGGCAGCTTCAAAATATTGTATTTGACACAGCACTCAGGATGTTGAGTACTGCATCGCATATAAGGCCTGGATGCTATCAAGGCAGTATGGCTGATATTCCCGTCAGGGGCTGATCACAAAAATAAAAAGAGGGTCCCATCCGCCACGGCTGTCCAATGCCGCCCATATAAAATTATCCCCAGCGGTAGTTAATTTGGAGATGGGAACGAGCCTTATTATACTGTAGAGCCCATTCCCTTCTCCAAAGTAACTATCTTCGGGGTCTTGCTTCACAAGTTCCTGAAGT
Organism: Rhinoderma darwinii; assembly: GCF_050947455.1. Classification (NCBI taxonomy): domain Eukaryota; kingdom Metazoa; phylum Chordata; class Amphibia; order Anura; family Rhinodermatidae; genus Rhinoderma; species Rhinoderma darwinii. The sequence goes on from NC_134691.1 coordinate 287,815,791, forward strand.
TAGTCAGCGTCAAAACGTTGTGCACGCCGACGCATGCAGCATTTCGTTAGCGTCAAGACCTTGTGAATCAGGGCCCCAACATCAGGATCGTGAGGGGCGGGCACCCAGAAGTGAAGAGGTGCCCAGAGGAGAAGCTGTGCTTAGAAGAAGCACCCATTTGAAAGTGGAGGCAAGAGGACCTGTGAGCGGTAAGTACCAAGGTTTCTGGTTTGGGGTATGCATTTTTTTGGGGTCTGGTCTGGGATGAAAATTAATTTAGGGGTCTGTGGTCTGAATTAATTGGAGGGTCTTATTGAGGGTGTAAATTACTTTAGGGGTCTGCTTGGGGTCTCAATTTAGGGGTCTAGTCGAAGGTCTTAATTTATTTATAGGTCTGGTCGGGAGTCTTAATTAATTTAGAGGAGATCTGGTCAGGGGTTTTAATTAATTTAGGTGTCTGGTCGGGTGACAAAATTAATTTTGGCGGTTGTTGTCTATGCTGGTGATGTGGATGACATGTGTGAGGGAGAGGTGGAGACTTCATCCGGACATGCTGAGGCGGTGGAAGATCTTAGAGCCTGCAGGAGACAAAAGTGGAAGCCTGCCCGGCAACTTGGTGAGTGACTCTGCTGTAAAAAAAAAAAAAGCAGCTTAAGTGCAATAATTTTTTTTAAGTTGCCCTCCCTGCACACCTACAGTATCCCCCTGCCCATTCCACAGAGCCCCTGTCAGGGTGTGTATCCCCACAGGCCCCACTCCCACCCCTGCCACATTCCACTCTCTTAGCCCTATCCCCACTAGCGTATCCCCACAGGCCCAACTCCCTTTCCTCTTCCCCCCCTTCCGCCAGTTTCCGTTGCTGGTTATGGGGGGTTGACGCCTTGACTGTATGGGGTCCAGAAACTTCTGATGGCAGACCTGGGACCGTGGCAGCTGAATAAACAGAACTTTAGTTGACTTGCGTAGAGTTGTGCCTATTCCTGCCCAACTGTCCCAGTCTCAGGTCCAACTCTCCCCATCATTATCTCTCCTCTATTTGTAGGTACTACTCTAAGGAGTAATTTTATGGAGCTTGGTAGAAAATTGGACATTTGTCTAAATTGATAAAGCTTTTTGAATAAAAAGGAAGAAAATATATACAGATGTAGCAATCGTTATCTTGACTCTTAACACGTTAAATACAGTGGCAATATACTTTCAGTTGACTTTTTTAATGGCTTTTTCTTGTGTGATATCAGGCTGAGGCAAGTTATCAGAGTCAAGATAAACTTTGCTACATCTGTACAATCATTTGCCTACTTTTCGAACCTTACGCAACCACTAAAATGTGTGCTAAAATGTTACTAATATTGCAACTAATCATAATTTATCATAGTCATTTGTTTAAGACACTAGATACGGGATTATTAATAAACGTGAAGGCTGATATTTTGGTGGGTGAAGTTACACAGGAAACAGAGAACATGTTCTTGGAAGCCTTGGCTGTGCATAATATCCATATAATGTGTGGAATTAAGAGCATAGAAAGTGGTTTTTGACATTTTCCCGTTTTGCGGATAAAAATTATCAATTCGGATAAGACATAAATGTTGGTATCAGATAAGCCATCCTTATTCAAGTAAGAGTGTCAACTAAATTTTAATGAAACCCACAATGGAGCTTTTACTATGTGAGAGATGAATACCAGATGCTGGTGACAGGCAGTGGACAAGTTCTCTACTCTGCCCGATTAACTTTAGTAATTTCCTGAAGTTTACATTTCAATGCAATAGGAAACATATAGGGAAAAACACGGAGTGAGCCGCACTGACCGAAACTGATCTGTTTAATAGATCTTTTCCCATAAACCCTGATTTATTTTCTAGATGTTCCACATGCAATAGTTGACAGATATCTAGAGGACGGCATTGTCCTCCCAAGCTGTTTATTCTGTGTGTTCTCCGCTTGTGACATCACAGTTCCCTCCTTAGTTGGATAGTCCAGTGGTTAGTTTGTGACTTCCAGCAGACTGTGGTCTGGAGATTGCAGCCAAAGTTGGCTGTCACTTAACCTTTCACTAAATGCAGGGACAGAGAGGCAATTTTATGCCATCCTCCCACAACATAGGCGTTTACTGTCTAGTCTGGTAAAAAGAATGAAATATATTTACGACCTCTTTCAATCTTTCCTCTGGGAGCTTTAAATACACATGTAGGATTTTTTAAATATTTGAGGAAAGACATAAAAAAGAACGCGGCAACTAAAACAAATTTGGCCATTTCCTTATATTGGTATTTATTTACAGTAAGAAATATCCACATTTGCTGCAGTACGGGGGATGATTGAAAATCTTTAATTAAGCAAAAAGCAAATGATTATATTGAGAACAACGCCTTCCCAAAGCTTTTCACATAACCATTGCATTGACTAAGGTGGCAACAACAGTTAAAGGGGTACTCCAGCTATGTTTGACTGTATGCTTGTCCTGAGCGGCAGGCAGTTGCCGTATCCGGATAAGAATACTCGTCCTACTTATCACGCAGCCATAGCTATTTAAACTGCTGGGAGAACGGTGTACAAAAAAAACCCAGCAAAAAACAACGGTTAAATCTTTTTTTGCCATTCCTCCTCTCCCCCCCAAAAAAATATGAAAAAAAAGTTAATTAATAAGTCCCACATACGTAAAGTTACGGCTCTTTGAATACGGCGATGCAAAATCAAATCACTTTTTTAAAAAGGGTTTTTATTGTGCAATCGTAGTAAACTATTAAAAAAAGTATACATATGTGGTATCGCCGTAAACGCATTGTCCCATAGAATAAAGGTAACATGTCGACGGAAAAGTAAAAAAGTTATGATTTTTGGAATGCGAAGGTGAAAAAAATAAAAATAATGGTTGGTCATAAAGGCCAAAATAGGCCAGGTCGTTAAGGGGTTAAGGTTACCAGTGACAAAGCCCACCTATAGTCACCCAATGATGTTGAAGCCCCAGTTTTTTAGGCACTTTAGCTTGAGGAGTCCATGCTGGGATGTATAGTACAGCCCTGTAAAAATGCGATCACATCAACACTTGCCAGCCAACTAAATCATTAACAGGTTCGTGACTTTAACCAGCGAACAGTGGTAACGTATAAAGTAAAATTTATCAGGAGACTCTACAATAACTAAATGGTGGATATTCACTTTAAAATAATTCCATTGATATAATGGTTTATTTATTTTTTATTAATTTTAGGTTGACCATATATGTCTAGATAATTGTTCGCTCTATATTAGTGGAGCTATATCAGTAAAAAGCCCAATGGGCTGCAGTCCCTCTATTCTGGGCAATGTCGGGGTCCTTAGTGGTCGCGCTCCCACTAATCACCATTGATACGCAAGTCTTTCTCATCACTGTTCAGGAATTGTAATCCGTTCTTTACAGTCCCAATGGGAGGGTTTGTGCACAAGCTGCTTGTTTCAGTTCCTGCCACACCACATTGGTCAGAACTTTGACTAGGCCAAAACATCTTTCTTTCATGCCATTACATACCAGGCTGCCAGCTTTATAAGTTTTATAATCTAGTTACTCCCTTCTCCGATGTCAAGCATTTCTTCTTTTTTAACTTGAAAAAAAATGAAAGGCTCTGAAAGCACAAAAAAAATATAATGACATTTTCCTGATACAACCCTGATACCTAACTGCATAAAAACAAAGATGTTTGATTGGCCTTTTTATATTTTCCTCTGTATGAGTCTAGTAATAACTTGTCCACTTGACCACCATTCATGCATATGATGATCTATGTCCTGAAGTAGTCACAGGAAGTTTTATCTATCGAGCAGAATGCATCTCCATGCTGCACAGGCTTATTTAAGGAACTCCATGATAAGACTGAATTATAATGTAAATATGTAAGTCAATTGGAAAATAGGATTATGTGGAATGTGTATTAAAGGGGTTTTCCACCTTTTGACAACTGATGACCTATCCACCATATAGATCCTCAGTACATGATCTGTAGGGATCCGACACCCAGAACCTGAACAGATTAGCTGGTTCGGTGCCTCCCTGCACCGGACGTCTACATGTTGACAGCAGTAGGCTCCGGCCACAGAATAGCGGCCGAGCTGCAGTACTGTAGCTCTGCTCCTATTCAAGTGGATAGGAGCAGAGCTGCAGTTCTGCAGCACGGCCACTATGCTATGTACGGAGCCAACTGCTTCCGGGCTCCGTACATAGTATTATGTGCAATAACATCAGGTGCCCGCAGGTCACCAGAGCGGCTTAACGGTGCAGGGTCCGGGTGTCGGACCGGCACCGATTATATACTGATGGACCTATCTGGTGGATAGGTCATCAGTTGTCAGAAGGTGGAAAACCCCCTTTAAAAATGAGGCTTAAATTGAATATTTTTTTCATTAAATCAATTTTGTGTTTAGAAGCACTTTCTAATTGACTTTTGTAATTATTTTTTTACTTTTTATGATACAGCTTCTATGTATCCTGTATACATAGAAGTTGTATTGTATAATATCAGCCGTTTCCGTCAGTTCAGCTGAACGGATGGCTCGGCAGAGTGGATCCTGCGTGTCTTTGCCACACAAGATTCAGCTAATATTGATCACATCATAACTAAGATGTGATTGATATTAGCTGGATCCTGTGTGTCAGAGACATGAAGGACCCGCTCTCAGTCAAGCCGTTAGATCAGCTGAACAGACGGAATCGGCTGAGAAAGAACAAAAAAGCTTCTAGGTATGCAGGATGCATACAAGCTGTATCCTAAGAAGTAAACATTTTTTTTTTTTTATAAAAGTCGAATAAAAAAGTGATTAAAAAACACACATTGATGTAATTAAAAAAAATCCATTTAAAGGTTTACATAGCCTTTAAAGAAGACAGTGTGTGGAAAATGTATTAGATTTAAACATTGATTTATACCTAAAATAATTTTTATGGGTAGGTGTTACATTTAAGCACACAACACCGTCGTCAAATAAGGAAGGACTTTCAATTTTTTCAGTTTACTAGTGAATATTGCTGTTGTAAAACGTGTTTACATTTACAGCATTTCTAATTCCAAGTCTCAGTGAAAGAACCTTTCAGTTGTGGATCAGCACATTTCCAATGTATTAATAGATTAGAGCCTTTGAAACTAAAGACTGTTGAAATTAAAACAGCCAGAACCAACACTAACTGTCTCTGTGACCAACTGTGTTTAATGCCAAACTGTAACATTTTACCAGGTCTACTTCTTATTAGGAAGCCACAAAAAAGGAAATGTAGCAAATGACAAAATAATTTCACATTTTATTTTTCTCCTTTAATTAAATGTATCTTTGACATCGGAAAAGTAATGTCACTGCTACCACAATCATTTCAGATCAGATAGACTATACATGGTAAAAATATGTCAGATAAATGCAGGCATTATGCATAGCAGTCTGTATTCTGTGAATGAGCAGAGGCGGTGTCTTCACCACATTGCAACTTTAAATTGTTTATTGGCAGAATTTAGTCTGCCGTTAAAGTGGTCGTCTAAGTTTAGTAAAAAGGTATGCTTTTTTTTTTTTCAGAAACAGCGCCACTCTTTGTCCATGGACTACGTCTGGTATTACAACTTATTCTGTGAAGCAATGCCAGACATAGCCCATGGACAAACCATTTTTTTAAAATCCTGGACAACCCATTTAATGGTGCCAATGTTCTACTGATGCTACATTCAGGGTAGAGATAATTCAATTCTCCCAATTATCAGAAATGCTCGTACTAATAAATGGAGTAATTTTGATTAAAAAAACAATATTAGGGAATAGATTATTATACAGTTCCCTAAGAGAATACATAAAGTTTCTTCAAATCAGACCTTCACCCTAAATAGGACTCATGCATGGATGGAAATAAATGCTGTTAATGTTAAGGGCCAGTTAGATCACTCCAGGAGCCAGAGACGTAACTTACAGCTCAAATCTGAAACAAGGGCCCCCGAACTATCACCAGTCACAGGCATCTATAGTAATTGTGCTCATATGGGCCATAGGGACCCTCTCAGGCTCCAGGGACGACTGCAACCTCTGCACTCTCTATAGTTACACCCCTGCCGTGAGCCAATTTGGCTTTGTAAGTGACCCAGCAATAAAAACTTCCATCAAGGTAAAATTACCCCAAAAGTTAGGATCCATTAGAACATTTCTAGACCTATTGACCACCTGGTTCCTAGGATTTACTTAACATTTGCATTTATCATCTTTTATAGAAAAAAACATTACATTTATCAAAAAAGCAAATATAATTATAATTTTTCTGCAAACCCAATGATGTTTACAACTATTGAAACTTCCATTAACTCTAACCAAGTCATCACTCTGAAGTCGGTAAGGCATCAGCCTTCAATTAAAATTTATACTATACAAGCTATGCCAATCACACAGGGTAAATATAGAAAATTCTGTAAAATTGCCATACAAATATATCAGATGAAACTCTAGACATTTAAGAACATTAGGTAATTTTATTTTTAAAATATATGTGTATACGGTCATCTGCTGACTTAACCCCTTAACGCTCCATGACCTACTATTAGGTCATGCTAACTGTAGCGTTCGCGCTCAGTGACCTAATAGTAGGTCATGGAGTAAACACGGCGCCGTTCGCGCGGGGCGCGTTCATGAGCTGTGATAGCTGCTGTTTCCGACAGCAGGCTATCACAGCTCAATGTGCCGGGACCAATCGCGGAGCTCCCCCGCCGATTAACCCCTCAGAAGCCGCGTTCAATAGCGATCGCGGCTTCTTAGGGGTTAATCCGCCATCGCCGGCCTGCTACACGATAGCGGCCGGCGATGGTGACTATGGCAACCGGACACCAAACAATGGCGTCCGGCTATGCCATAGACGGAAGCCTAGTGGGTCCTGACAACGTCAGGACCCACTATGCTTGCTGTCAGTGAGTAGCTGACAGCTCTAATACACTGCACTACGCATGTAGTGCAGTGTATTAGAATAGCGATCAGGGCCTCCTGCCCTCATGTCCCCTAGTGGGACAAAGTAATAAAGTAAAAAAAAAGTAAAAAAAAGATGTGTAAAAATAAGAAAATAAAAGTTTTAAAAGTAATAAAAGTAAAAGTCCCACTTTTTCCCTTATCAGTCATTTATAATTAATTTAAATATATAAACAAACAAATAAACTATACATAATTGGTATCGCCGCGTCCGTAACGGCCTGAACTACAAAATTATTTTGTTATTTATCCCGCACGGTGAACGCCGTAAAAAAATATATTGATAAACCGTACCACAATCACAATTGTTTGGTCACTTCACCTCCCAAAAAATGGAATAAAAAGAGATCAAAAAGTCGCATGTACCGAAAAATGGTCCTGATCGAAACTACAGTTCGTTACGCAAAAAATAAGTCCTCGCACGGCTTTATTGATTGAAAAATAAAAACGTTCTGGCTCTTAGAATAAGGTAACACAAAAAGTGAATGATTGTTTACAAAACGTATTTTATTGTGCAAACGCCATAAGACATCAAAAAAAACTATAAACATCTGGTATCGACGTGATCGTATCGCCCCGCAGAATAAAGTGAATATGTCATTTATAGTGCACGGTGAACGCTGTAAAAAAAAAAGTATACAAAAACAATAGTAGAATTGCTGTTTATTAGTCACCACGCCACCTAAAAATGGAATAAAAACTGATCAAAAAGCCGCATGCACCCCAAGAAAACGACAATGGATTCCTCAAGGGGTCTAGTTTCCAAATTGGGGTCACTTTTGGGGGGTTTCCAATGTTTTGGCACCACAAGACCTCTTCAAACCGGACATGGTGCCTAATAAAAAAGAGGGCTCAAAATCCACTAGGTGCTCCTTTGCTTCTGAGGCCGATGCTTCAGTCCATTACCGCCCGAGGGCCACATGTGGGATATTTCTCAAAACTGCAGAATCTGGGCAATAAGTATTGAGTTGTGTTTCTCTGATAAATCCTTTTGTGTTATAAAAAAAATGGTATAAAAAGAGTAAATTTCACCTCTACTTTGCTCTAAATTTCTGTGAAACACCTAAAGGGTTCATAAACTTTCTAAATGCTGTTGTGAAAACTTTGAGGGGTCTAGTTTCTAAAATGGGGTGTTTCATAGGGGTTTCTAATATATGGGCCCCTCAAAGCAACTTCAGAAATGAACTGGAACCTAAAAAAATAAATAAATGAGGCAATACTTCGCTTCTTACATTATACTGATAATGAGCCGTGCCCACCCCGAGATGACCCCAGTTTTGACCGTTTGGATAAACGGAGACCCCTATTAGACCGTTTCAGTGCCCGGTTTTCCCAGCATACACCCCCGAGAAGTGTTTTTCTATTGATGAGTCCCTGGTACATTTTAAAGGGAGGGTTCAATTCCGCCAGTACCTGCCAGGTAAGAGGGCAAGGTATGGCGTGAAGATGTATAAGCTGCGAGAGGGCATCAGGGTATACCTACAGATTTAGGATATATGAAGGAAAGGCCACCCGCAAACCAGACTGCATCCTGGACTACAATAGGTACATGGGAGGGATGGATTTGTCAAATCAAGTCCTGAAGCCCTACAGCGCCATGCGGTGTGGTATAAGAAGCTGGCCGGGCACATCATACAGATGGCTTTGTACAATGTGTACGTGCTACGTCGATGTTCAGGCCAGAGGGGAACTTTCCTGGAATTTCAAGATCTAATCTTTAGGGACCAGGAAGGGGGGGCACCCAGTACTTCTGGAAGCGAGGCCACACGCATCGTACCAGGGCAACACTTTCCAGGAGAAGTTCCCCAAACCGGTGGAAAGGGAAAGAGTCAAAAGAGGTGCAGAGTCTGCTATAAGAGGGGGATAAGGAAGAACACAATATACCAATGTGACACGTGTCCCGAAAAACCAGGGCTCTGTATAAAAGATTGTTTTAAAATGTATCATACATCCCTTGATTTTTAATTTACCCTGATGCACTCCGCACAGCTTACCCCCCTCATCTTTCCCTTCTGAGCCCTGCCGTATGCCCAGGCAGCTGATAACAGCCACATGTAGGGTATTGCCGTACCCAGGAGAACCCACATTACAATTTAAGGGGTGTATATCTCCGGTGGCGCATGCTGGGCACACTATATTGGACACTGAAATGGCATATATATATATAAAATTGCAAATCTCACACTGCACCATCTGCTGCGCATTATCTTTTACACAGTACCTGTGGGGTCAAAATGCTTACTACACCTCTAGATGAATGTCTTAAGGGGTGTAGTTATTAAAATGGGGTCACTTCTCGGGGGTTTCAACTGTACTGGTACCTCAGGGGCTTCTGCATACATGACTTAGCACCAGAAAAGCTCCAGTAGGCCAAATGGTGGTCCTTTTCTTCTGAGCCCTCCCATGGGCCCAAACGGCAGTTTATCACCACAAATGGGGTATTGCCGCACTATGGACAAATTGGGCAACAAAATGGGGTATGTTGTTCCCTGTGAAAATAAGAAATTTTGATAAAAAATGACATCTTATTGGAAAAAATATCATTTTTTTCATTTCACAGCCCAATTCAAATAGATGCTGTGAAAAAACTGTGCGGTCAAAATGATAACAAAAACCATAAATGAATTCCTTGAGGGGTGTAGTTTCCAAAATGGGGTCACTTCTGGTTGGTTTCCATTGCTTTGATACCTCTGGGCCTCTGCAAATGCGACATGGCACCCGAAAACCAATCCAGCAAAATCTGGACTCCAACAAACACATAGCGCTCCTTTCCGTCTGAGCCCTCCCATGGGCCCAAACGGCAGTTTATCACCACAAATGGGGTATTGCCGCACTAAGGACAAATTGGGCAACAAAATGGGGTATGTTGTTCCCTGTGAAAATAAGAAATTTTGATCAAAAATGACATCTTATTGGAAAAAATATCATTTTTTTCATTTCACAGCCCAATTCAAATAGGTGCTGTGAAAAAACTGTGCGGTCAAAATGATAACAAAAACCATAAATGAATTCCTTGAGAGGTGTAATTTCCAAAATGGGGTCACTTCTGGTGGGTTTCCATTGTTTTGATACCTCAACACCTCTTCAAACCTGGCATGCTGCCTAAAATATATTCTAATAAAAAAGAGGCCTCAAAATGCACTAGGTGCTTCTTTGCTTCTAGGGCTTGTGTTTTAGTCCACGAGCGCACTAGAGGCACATGTGGGACATTTCTAAAAACTGCAGAATCTGGACAATACATATTTAGTAGTGTTTCTCTGGTAAAACCTTCTCTGTTACTAAAAAAAAATTGAATAAAATTGAAATTCAGCAGAAAAAATGAAATTTGCAAATTTCATTTCCACTTTGCTTTAATTCCTGTGAAATGCCTGAAGGGTTAAAAGACTTTCTATATGCTGTTTTGAATACTTTGAGGGGTCTAGTTTTTAAAATGGGGTGTTTTATGGGGGTTTCTAATACATAGGCCCCTCAAATCCACTTCAGAACTGAACTGGCACCTTCAAAAAAAGGCTTTTGAAATTTTCTTAAGAATTTGAGAAATTGCTGTTTATGTTCTAAGCCTTGTAACGTCCAAGAAAAATAAAATAATGTTCAAAAAACGATGCCAATCTAAAGTAGACATATGGGAAATGTGAACTAGTAACTATTTTTGGTGGTATAACCGTCTGTTTTTCAAGCAGATACATTTAAATTCTGAAAAATGCTATTTTTTGTAAATTTTCTCTAAATTTTGCAATTTTTCACAAATAAAGACTGAATATATCGACCAAATTTTACCACAAACATGAAGCCCAAAGTGTCACGAGAAAACAATCTCAGAATCGCTTGGATAGGTTTAAGCATTCCGACGTTATTACCATATAAAGTGAAATATGTCAGATTTGAAAAATGGGCTCTGAGCCTTAAGGCCCAAACTAGGCTGCGTCCTTAAGGGGTTAAGGACAGTGGTACTTATGACTATAATGTAAAGCTGCACACATATTGTCTGATGAGAGATGAGCTATTAATCATTGATCATTAACCTATTAGAATTCATTAGCTAATAAGTGTTACCAGATGTTATGCGCATTCTGTCCATTAACCAGGATAAATATAAGGTCCGAATCCTGATTAACTCCCAGGACACCTGATAATTGTCACGGTATGACTGAAGATGGCTACAGCATTGCTCAAGCACGACAAAAAAAAGTTATGTAAATAAACTAGAATAATTTATTTCATGTGATTCAAATAGCGCTATCCCAATGATGATACTGTTTATTTTATTTGATTCAGATTACACTATGTCAGTAATTCCTTTTGGACGTTAAGAGAAAGCTTGAATAAACTATATTGTTACATACAGTGAAGGAAATAAGTATTTGATCCCTTGATGATTTTGTAAGTTTGCCCACTGTCAAAGACATGAACAGTCTAGAATTTTTAGGCTAGGTTAATTTTACCAGTGAGAGATAGATTATATAAAAAAAATCAAAAAAAATCACATTGTCAAAATTATATATATTTATTTGCATTGTGCACAGAGAAATAAGTATTTGATCCCTTTGGCAAACAAGACTTAATACTTGGTGGCAAAACCCTTGTTGGCAAGCACAGCAGTCAGACATTTTTAGTAGTTGATGATGAGGTTTGCACACATGTTAGATGGAATTTTGGCCCACTCCTCTTTGCAGATCATCTGTAAATCATTAAGGTTTCGAGGCTGTCGCTTGGCAACTCGGATCTTCAGCTCCCTCCATAAGTTTTCGATGGGATTAAGGTCTGGAGACTGGCTAGGCCACTCCATGACCTTAATGTGCTTCTTTTTGAGCCACTCCTTTGTTGCCTTGGCTGTATGCTTCGGGTAATTTTCGTGCTGGAAGACCCAGCCACGAGCCATTTTTAATGTCCTGGTGGAGGGAAGGAGGTTGTCACTCAGGATTTGACGGTACATGGCTCCATCCATTCTCCCATTGATGCGGTGGAGTAGTCCTGTGCCCTTAGCAGAGAAACACCCCCAAAACATAATGTTTCCACCTCCATGCTTGACAGTGGGGACGGTGTTCTTTGGGTCATAGGCAGCATTTCTCTTCCTCCAAAAACGGTGAGTTGAGTTAATGCCAAAGAGCTCAATTTTAGTCTCATATGACCACAGCACCTTCTCCCAATCACTCTCAGAATCATCCAGATGTTCATTTGCAAACTTCAGACGGGCCTGTACATGTGCCTTCTTGAGCAGGGGGACCTTGCGGGCACTGCAGGATTTTAATCCATTACGGCGTAATGTGTTACCAATGGTTTTCTTGGTGACTGTGGTCCCAGCTGCCTTGAGATCATTAACAAGTTCCCCCCGTGTAGTTTTCGGCTGAGCTCTCACCTTCCTCAGGATCAAGGATAACCCACGAGGTGGGATTTTGCATGGAGCCCCAGATCGATGTCGATTGACAGTCATTTTGTATGTCTTCCATTTTCTTACTACTGCACCAACAGTTGTCTCCTTCTCACCCAGCGTCTTACTTATGGTTTTGTAGCCCATTCCAGCCTTGTGCAGGTCTATGATCTTGTCCCTGACATCCTTAGAAAGCTCTTTGGTCTTGCCCATGTTGTAGAGGTTAGAGTCAGACTGATTAATTGAGTCTGTGGACAGGAGTCTTTTATACAGGTGACCATTTAAGACAGCTGTCTTTAATGCAGGCACCAAGTTGATTTGGAGCGTGTAACTGGTCTGGAGGAGGCTGAACTCTTAATGGTTGGTAGGGGATCAAATACTTATTTCTCTGTGCACAATGCAAATAAATATATAGAATTTTGACAATGTGATTTTCTTTTTTTTTTTATATATATAATCTATCTCTCACTGGTAAAATTAACCTAGCCTAAAAATTCTAGACTGTTCATGATTTTGACAGTGGGCAAACTTACAAAATCAGCAAGGGATCAAATACTTATTTCCTCCACTGTATGTATATATATATTACTTTTATAGTATTTTAATTCAAATATATTATAAATCATGAAACATGTAAAAAAAAAAATTTAACCATTTATATCTAAGTCACAGTGGGGGAAATTTATTAACCCTCTGAAGACGAGGCAAAATGGAGTTTTTTCATTTTAGTTTTTTATACCCCGCCTTCCAAAAGCCATAACTTTTCTTTTTCTTCGTCGACATAGCCATATGAGGGTTTTTTTTTTTTGCCGGACAAGTTGTAGTTTTTTATGGCACCATTTATTGTAGTACATAATGTACTGGGAATCTGAAAAAAAATATTTGTGGGGTGAAATTGGCAAAAAAGCAGCGATTACACCATTTTTTGGGGGGTTTTGTTTTTACGGCGTCCATCAGGCGGTAAAAACTACATATTCACCTTATTCTACGGGTTGATACGATTATGGCGATACCAAATTTATATGTTTTGTTTTACCACTTTTAAAAAAATAAAACTATTTGCTAAAAAAAAAAATGTTTTGTGTCGCCATAATTTTAATTTTTCCATCAATTTAGAGGTGTGAGGGCTTCAATTTTGTGGGGCGAGCTGTAATTTTCACCGATACCACGTGGTGATACCAGTTGTGTTAAAAATGGGACATTTTTTTGGAACATTATAAAAAAAATTATTTAAGTGTTTTTTACTTTTTTTTTAATTAGTCCCCCTAGGAGACTTGAAGCAGCGATTGTTGGATCAATTGCATGATATACTGCAATATAATGTATTGCAGTATATCGTGATTCTGACAGTCTCAAAGGAGTACAAAGATGGCAGATCTGGGGGGCCTTTACTAGGCCCCAGGGCTGCCATAACAACCGTCGTCACCGGCCGATCCCGTCACGGAGGGGGTGACGCCATGTTCGAGGGGGCGCCCCCCTGATTCTAACAATTTAAATGCCGTGGTCGCGATTGACTGCGGCATTTAAGGTGTTAAACGGGCAGAATCAAAGTGATCTTTGATTCTGCCTGTTGCAGTGAGGTGTCAGCTGTATAACACAGCCGTCACCTGCTGTGTATGGAGCGAGCCAGCCCGTGAGCCCGCTCCATACTTAACGGCTACCGTGTACTAGTTACGTGGTATGTCGTTAAGGGGTTAAGATAGTGGTTTCATACGCCATATGATTAAAGTTATACAATACTTTCTGTATTAATTCCTCACGGTTTTCAAGTTCTCTGCTTGTTATCAAGTAGGAACATTCATTGTTTACTTACAGTGGATAAAAAAATTTGTCCATCGTCATGTGATGGACACAGAGGTGCTGGGATCGTTACAGTATGTGTATCAGAGATGTGTCTTCTAATGATAAATGTGTCACCTCTTACTCTGACTTTCTTTCTAGTTTGAGGTTGTTTGAGTAGAGCAATTTAATGTTATTTTTGTAAAATTAAAGTTATACAATTTTCCAATATACTTTCTGTATTAATTCCTCATGGTTTTCAAGATCTCTGCTTGTTATTTTCAGTGGATAAAATTCTGTCCTGGTCATGTGATGGACACACAGGTGCACATTACAGTTACGGTATGTGTATCAGAGCTGTGTCTTCTAACAGACACTACTTTGATACACATACTGTAACTGTAACGAGCCGTGCACCTGTGTGTCCATCACATGACCAGGACAGAATTTTATCCACTGGAAATAAACAAAGAATGTTTCTACTGAATAACAACAAGCAGAGATCTTGAAAACTATGAGGAAATAATATGGAAAGTATACTGGAAAATTGTAACTTTAATTATACATAAAAGAAAATATATTTGCTGACGCCGGACAAACCCTTTAAAAGAAAGAAAGTTGTAGTAAGAGGCGAGGGGGTAGTCTGATGGAGGGGCAAGGTACGGGGCCCAGCATAGGCCTCTATCTTGCAACGCCCCACAGAGTGAAATCTATTTATAGTGGAAATCCTAGATTTTCACTCTAGCGCATTTGAAACGGAAGCATTACAATTGAAATCAAGGGTAATGCAAACGGAAAGCTATGGTTTCCGTTTGCCTTACCATTGATAGGTTCTTCCGACGGAAAGGTCTGATGGAACCTATCAACGGAAGCCGGACGCTGATGTGAACAGACCCTTAGAGCACAAAGTGACCAATGATAAAATATATAAAATTGACCATTTATACATAAAATATTTATCATCGTTATCATTTATAAAGTTGCTTAAATAGAAATTAATTAATTGTTGGATTTGTCCTGTACAAGTACATTGAAGAAATGATTGAATTTGTGTTTGACAATCATGAGGTGCGTACAATATTTGTAATGTTGTTCGTGTTTAGTATTGTGACGATCATGTGTATCACAGATTTTTTGGCAGTAGTTTTTCAAAATTGTTACAGTATGTGTCTCAAAAAGATAAACCTTGTCCATATACTATGAGACAGGTACACAAGATAGACCTCTGATAACGGCGGTGTATCTGTAACAAGCCATCCACCTGTGTGATAATCACATGACCAGGACAGGTTTTCATCCTCTGGAAGTAAACAAAGAGGTTTTCTATTGAATGAGAACAAGCAAAGATCTTGAAAACTGTCAGAATTAATGCACAAAGGCCCACAATTATCAATGTATTTGTGCCTTTATTTGGCGAATTTTACTCCACAATATTGTCTTTTTTGATGTGTGACATATTTATTAACTATTTGCACCAGAATTTAGAGCCATTTTCAGCAGTCAATCAGAGAACCCCTTTAACTTATAACCGATCTACATTCTCAATCTTAAATGTGTTGTCCGGTTTAGGAAAACCCTTTTTGAAATGCCTTATTAAGACATTCTCAGTTAAAAGACACAAGTCGCTCATTCGGGTTCTCCCTTATTTAGTCAGAGTGTAATTTGCTCTGGAGGACCCAGCATGTCTGTGCATTACATGGATAACACATTGATTTTAATGGACACCATGCAATGCTCAATTTCCCCTGTGATGGTGCTGCAGTAAAACTAAATGAAAATTGAAAAGAGTTAAAAGTTTTTTTGCTTTTTTTTTTCCTAGTGATTTGTACATGGTAGACTGTTGGAATATTCTTTAAATACTTTAAAATCTAATATTCAAAATCATAATAATAATGTTAGCCCAAGAGCCTATCAGATGTATGTTATGCACGTTCTTGCGCCATCCAAGTGTAGAGCTGACAGCACAAGTCAATGGGTCAATTTTCATGTCCGATTTTCAACTTTGACTGTTGGTCTGTGCAGAGGAAATCGCAACATGCACTTGTTTGGTCCAATTTTCGCACTAGCCTCACCTATTCAAGTTAGGCCCTATTCACATGACAGGGATTCCCGGCCGTGTGACGGCCGTTCAAAAAAAGTCCGGCACACGGCCGGGAATCCCTGTCATGTAGGAACAATACAGGGGGGCTGTGTGGCACTACCTACAAGGGGGCTGTGTGGAACTACCTACAGGGGGGCTGTGTGGCACTACCTACAGGGGGATGTGTGGCACTACATACAGGGGGGCAGTGTGGCACTACCTACAAGGTGGGCTGTGGGGCACTAACTATAATGCGGACTGTGTGGCACTACCTAGAGTGTGGAACTGCTTACAGGGGGGGCTGTGTGGCGCTACCTACAATGGGGGCTGTGTGGCACTACCTACAGGGGGTTGTGTGGCACTACCTACAGGGGGGCTGTGGCAGTATCTACAGAGGGCAGTGTGTGGCATTATCTACAGAGGGAAGTGTGTGGCAAGAAATGAACAAATTAAATTCATCCGTTTTTAAAATGGACAGGGAAAAAAACTAATGCAAAACAGGTCAAAATTGGTTGTTAAAAACGGAAACACGGCCCGGAACGTAAACGGAACGGATGCAAAACGGGTGCAAAACGGCAGAGAAAAACGGACCAAAACACTCAGACCCGGTCATGTGATTAGAGCCTTAATGCGTCAGTGAGAAAAAACTGACAACACGCGGATGCCATCTGAGTGCAGTCAGTTTTTCCCTGATGCGTTGCTAGCAGATCTAGGGGAAAAAAAAAGTAGCATTTCTTCAGTTTTCACTAATGTGAAAAACGAATTGCCAAATAAACTCAGAGTGGTTTTTTGAATGGAGGGACTGATGAATGTTCATTCTGATGGAGTTCTCCTGTAACGGTGAGAAGTGAGTGTATAACGTATAATATGTGAAGCTACGCAGCCCCCTATGGTGAAGTATTTTCTATTAGCCATCAGCAGGGGGTTGTCAGGGGATCTAAGTGCTAATTAGTCTATTAAGCCTGATAGCTGTGTTTGTTTCGGTAAAAGAATACGGCATTCATCTCTAAGTGATTCACTACTTTATGGACCTTGACTGCTGCCACAGAAGGAAAACTATGCATTTGCTTAGAGGTTTGAGCAGTTTCAGGGACTGGAAATTTTTTCCCAGTTATTTATGGAGTGCATTTGCTGTTTTTCTTCTATACATTTAATCAGCTAAAAGCCTTTTTTTCTAAAATTTCCACTTAAACCATTTTTACCAACCCAATGCTATCCATCGCTAATTCATAATCGACAGATCCCGACTAGTGATGAATAGTCACTGGAGGGACTATAAAGCATGAGTGGTGTATTGAGCCTATATATTACTGATGGTTGGAGAGAGAGCTCAGCTGGTGATCAAATAGACATCTATTGTTTGCCTCCCCATAGATGTTGAACCTATTCTTTATTGTGAGTTTATCTCCAAGGTCACTGAAGCCTGTAAACGTATATGGGAAGCACTTGGAATCATTCTATGTGACCTTGGTCTATGGTATGTCTGAATTAGTAAGAATTGTTTTTTTTTAAATAACTACCGTAAATGTTGTTTGCCCACTATTTTGTGAATGATTAAGGCTATGTTCACACGGAGTATTTTGGGGGAGGAATATCTGCCTCAAAATTCCGTTTGGAACTTTGAGGCAGATATTCCTCTCCCTGCACGCCGATTTTCGCGGCGATTATCGCGCCGTTTTTCGCCCGCGGCCATTGAGCGCCGCGGGCATAAAACAGCGAGAAATACGCTTTCTCCTGCCTCCCATTGAAGTCAATGGGAGGTCAGAGAAGGAAGCGCCCGAAGATAGGGCATGTCGCTTCTTTTTCCCGCGAGGCAGTTTTACTGCTCGCGGGAAAAAGACGCCGACGCCTCCCATTGAAATCAATGGGAGGCGTTCTCGGGCCGTTTCTGCCGAGTTTTGCGACGCGGTTTCCGCGTCAAAAAACTCGGCAAAATACCCCGTGTGAACATAGCCTAATAAAGGATTACCAGTTCTTAATTTGAATTATTTTGAGACAATGAATAACTGAACAAAAAAAAGTGTCATAAAGGCAGCCCTTACAGCTGCTATGGGGCCCTAGAGACAAGGGGCCCAGTCCTGGTTGGTCTCATCTCCTGTTCTTTTAGGTGGCAAGAACTTATATAGAATTCCCCTCCCCAGAAGATCAGCATGGGTGGAGAATTGGCCCAAAGGTCATAAAGGAGGGGTAAACAAACACCTTGCCCTTCTGTCCTAGATGGCAAAACTTGTCACCATAATGGGGGTCCAGTTTGATCTTTGCTGTGGTCCCTCTTTTTTTTATGTGTGAGTAATTAACAATTTTTTTTCTAAATATATATTTTTATTAGATATCAAAAAGATAAAAAACAAAAACAAATAATAATACACATAACAAAGTCATTGTCCCTTATAATCAAGCTTGACAGTGCAATACATGTTTAAAAACAAGGGACAAATAAGAACAAATAAGAACAATTTGAAGTTCATGAAACCTTTTTTATCCAACCTCAAACCCTTACCCCACCCCCTTCCCCATAACCCCCCCCCCAACCCACCAAGGAGGCGAGAGAGAACACCACATTTTTTATTAGCTCAATACTGAACATATATCTTTTGAGCTGAAACCCTGGAGATCAGTACGTATAAGAGGTACAAAAATATTCATTTCTATTCTCTTTTTTAATTAATTCAAACACATCAAAATTAAACATACCTACTTATATTATAATTTTGTTTAAAAAAAATTCTCTTATTCTTTCTTTGAATATTCACAAGAGAGAGAAAAAAAATAAAGGCCCACAGATCAGTGTACTTTAGAAGCAAATGGATCTTTTGCCAAAGAATAGTTTACAGAAATCCAATTACTAGCGAGCTAAAACAAACTGTTTAATGAACTAAGATTTAGATAACTAAATGTTAAAGGAACTATAATATTAGCTTAGATTATTAGATTAGTTTTCAGCAACTGTGTATGTCTCTTCTTTTTTTTTTACATGACTGAAAAGCCTGCCAGTATCATTAATGTATACACAGGAACGTAACCATCAGCTTAATTCTATGTACAAACAGCAATATTTACAGTGCCATCTGGAGGGGAGAAAGGGTAGTACATTACATTCAGATGTTTTCATTAAAAGCAAGACAGAACAAAACAGTAAAATTAAATATAAAATTGGTCTGAGGGATGTGTATGTCTTTAAGATACTTTCTCATAGATTTAGAAGGTGCTTCAGACCATTACATTAAAAAAAAGTCTACGTTTTGTGTCTACAGCTCCAATGCAGATCTTTAAAAATACGTGGTTATTGACTAAAAACAAACCCTGTGTAGTTAGATCTGTGTGACCAAGGCCTTAAACAGACATTAGCTGCCAGACATGTAATAAGTATTGTAAATCTGCATGCATTTTTGCATGCAGATTTAGATGCAGTCATATGCGGATTTCTCTAATTGAAATCTGTTCAATCTGCAAAATCTCTAGTGATTATATCCTAAAATCAACCCTTTTGGGATTAAGGAAACAAAAATGGCAAAAACCTGTAGCTGAAACAGTGAAAACATCAAATGTGATCATAACCAAGGCCTAATTGACCCAGTGCATGAAATTCTTTGCAGTCATTATTATGTTATGGGTTACACAGGGGCGTAGCTAGGGGGGGGGCAGGCGGGGCACATGCCCCGGGCGCAGTTCAGAGGGGGGCGCCAGCGCCACCTCCTCCTGCACTATAATTGTACCTGTGTCGCAAGGACACAGGTACAATTAGAAGCAATGAATGACCGGGCACATTACGTGCCCGGCAATTCAGCGCCTCTCCACGAATGAAGCGACTGGTACCTTTTGTACCAGTGACGCTTCCGTCGATGAAAGGCGCTGACTGACTGACAGGGGAAGTCATCCTGCCCAGCCAATCAGCGCCTTTCATAGACGCTGTGTTCAACCCCCTGGAGACCTGCGCAGAAGAGAGCAGGTCTCCATGGCTGCCGGACGGCGTGGGAGTGGGAATAAGGTGAGTTTGAAATGTTTTATTATTTTTTTTTTTTTTTTTAAATTGTAATAGAAGTGTGGCTGTATCTGCGGGGGGGGGGGGGACTTTGTCTACACGGGGGACTTTATCTACGGGGAGTGTCTATCTACAGGGGGACTATATCTACAGGGCTGGGCTATATACAGGGGGACTATATCTACAGGGCTGGGCTATATACAGGGGGACTATATCTACAGGGCTGGGCTATATACAGGGGGACTATATCTACAGGGCTGGGCTATACACAGGGGGACTATATCTACAGGGCTGGGCTATATACAGGGGGACTATATCTACAGGGCTGGGCTATATACAGGGGAACTATATCTGCTGGGCTATATACAGGGGGACTATATCTTCTGGGCTATATACAGGGGGACTATATCTACAGGGCTGGGCTATATACAGGGGGACTATATCTGCTGGGCTATATACAGGGGGACTATATCTACTGGGCTATATACAGGGTGACTATATCTGCTGGGCTATATACAGGGGGACTATATCTGCTGGGCTATATACAGGGGGACTATATCTACAGGGCTGGGATATATACAGGGGGACTATATCTGCTGGGCTATATACAGGGGGACTATATCTACAGGGCTGGGCTATATACAGGGGGACTATATCTGCTGGGCTATATACAGGGGGACTATATCTGCTGGGCTATATACAGGGGGACTATATCTACAGGGCTGGGCTATATACAGGGGGACTATATCTGCTGGGCTATATACAGGGGGACTATATCTGCTGGGCTATATACAGGGGGACTATATGTACGGGGGGCTATATACAGGGGGACTATATCTACAGGGCTGGGCTATATACAGGGGGACTATATCTGCTGAGCTATATACAGGGGGACTATATCTACAGGGGGGCTATATACTGGAGTGGGCTGTCTATAGAGCACCATATACAGGGGTGGGCTATATAGTATATAGCCCCCTGTAGATATAGCCCACCCCTGTATATGGTGCTCCATAGATAGCCCCCCCCTGTAGATATAGTCGCCCTGTATATAGCCCAGCCCTGTAGATATAGCCCAGCCCTGTAGATATAGCCCCTGTAGATATACCCCCTATGTATAGCCCCCCTGTGTATAGCCCACCCCTGTATATAGCCCCCCTCTGTAGATATAGCCCACCCTTGTAGATATAGCCCACCCCTGTAGATATAGCCCCCCTGTGTATAGCCCAGCCCTGTGTATAGCCCAGCCCTGTGTATAGCCCAGCCCTGTAGATATAGCCCAGCCCTGTAGATATAGCCCAGCCCTGTAGATATAGCCCAGCCCTGTAGATATGGTCCCCCTGTAGATATGGTCCCCCTGTAGATATGGTCCCCCTGTAGATAGCCCACCCCTGTATATAGTCCCCCTGTAGATATAGTCCCCCTGTATATAGTCCCCCTGTAGATATAGCCCACCCCTGTATATAGTATCCCACAAATAGCTCCCCCTATAGTGCTCCACAGAAAGCCCACCCCTGTATATAGCCCCCTTGTACATATAGTCCACCCTTGTATATAGTGCTCCACAGATAGCCCACCCTTGTATATAGTATATACAGGGGTGGGCTATCTGTGGAGCACTATATACAGGGGTGGACTATCTAGTGGAGCACTATATACAGGGGTGGACTATATGTACAAGGGGGGCTATATACAGGGGTGGGCTATCTGTGAAACACTATATACAGGGGTGGACTATATGTTGAGCACTATATACAGGGGTGGGCTATATCTACAGGGGGGCTACATACATGGTTGGGCTATTATACAGGGGTGGGCTATATCTACAGGGGGCTATATACAGGGGTGGGCTATCTGTAGAGCACTATAGGGGGAGTTATTTGTGGGACACTATATACAGGGGTGGTCTATATGGGGGCACTATCTACAGGGGCTCTATGGCAGGCACTATCTACAGGGGGCTCTATGGCAGGCACTATCTACAGGGGGCTCTATGGCAGGTACTATCTACAGGGGGCTCTATGGCATGCACTATCTACAGGGGGCTCTACGGCAGGCACTATCTACAGGGGGCACAGTGTGTGTGGGGGACACGGTGTATGGTGCTATTATAATTAGAGGTGCAGTGTTTGGCGCTATTATATTTAGGGGCGTAGTGAGTGGTATAATGATAACTTTATATTTATTTATAGGTGCAGAAATGATGAAAAAGTGAGAAGCTGAAGACATGTGAGCGGCAAACTGCAGAAATGGACCGGGAGAAGTCATCATAGAGGTCTGGACCAAATGGAGAAAAAGAACTAGAGTCTGAGACGTCACCGGTGAGTCACTTAATGTAACTGTTCACTCTGCCTCTAATCAGCACTGTAGTCACTGTATGATCTGCAGTGAGATGATGGGTTGTATGATTAGGATATGATTTATTTTTTGTGAAACGGCATCTCCCAGAATATCCTTACCATTGTTCGGCCCATGCTGGCAGCTGTAGTTTTACGCCGTACAAACCTATACGGCAGGGGTTGCACTAAATTGAGCTGTATTTGTTCTGGGGCTGTATATATGTACCAAGCTTGGTTCTGGTGTTGTGTATAGAACCATATTGCTTGTGAAATGTACAAATAATTTTATGCTCGCGTTACATAAAAAGAAATGACACGTCGATTGGTAGAGAAAACAAACACGGCGAGGGGGAAGGAGATGTCGGGAAAGAGGTTGGGGGGGGCGCCAAACTGAATATTTGCCCCGGGTGCTGGAGAACCTAGCTACGCCTCTGGGTTACAGGTTGTTATGGTTATGGTAAAGATGAATATATTATTTGCTTGGATGCAATTTATATTTAATTTTCTCCATTTTTAAGGAAAAACATTTATTTTAGGCCTCATGCACACGGCCGTGCCTGTAATCACAGCCTCAAGGAAGCGGACATCGCGAAACGCGCGTCGGGGTTCCACACACCGGTATCCAGGCCACCAGGACGACTATCATGGGTAAGACTATCTGAGTCACCAATTTCAGGGGTTTTCTGCTGTAGAAAAGATACACTTTGGACATCTTTTTCTTAACTTAATAGCTCATAACCAAACTACTTACTTTATGTAAGATAGCATATTGCCCTAGTCACATGCCCTTAATACAGGGACTTCAATACACACCATATACTTGGTTTTGTCTGCATTATATAGAGTCTCTCCCTTCATGTACCTTTTTAACATGTATGTCTTTATATGTATTTAATAAAGATCTGATAATATTTTTTGACATATATTTGGCATTATACTCTGTTTCTTGTGTGTATAATGATATCAAATAAACATCTGAGGTTACAATCTGTGGACTGTTGTAGATTTTTCCACCACATGGACAAGGGTATGTCAACATAATCCACCAAAATGATTGTGACTTGAAGCTATCCCGCTCAACAACAGAGTGGCCTGAGTAAATAAGCCTGAAATATATCTGTAGTTATTTCGCTTTTTTGTAAGCTTTTGGAATTGCTATATTATATGTCAAAGTGATGGTGTTATGAGTCTGTTGGGATAAAATACATCCAAGAATTTTGAAATAGATTTGTATTTTTCCCACTGGCGCTGTATACAAAAAAGGACATTAAAATAAGACAAACTAGACTTGTTGATAAGATGAATAACAGCTTGAGGAGAAGTCCAGAGGTAAAATGTTCCTGGGTCTTACCAGGCCAAGACAAAAACATGATACTGTACAGGGGACAAATCTTAAAAGATTAGTAACTCTAGAATACAAGCTTCAGTAAATACCACATTAACAAAAATTTATGTAGGATTTCCTGTGTTTTTACAGAATTTGGGAGACTTTATTTTGTGTCAGTGTTTGGTCTACAGAATGAAGGAGCTAGCTTTTTCGGGTTGCAGGGATGCTGCCTGCATTGTTCATTACCAACAGAAAGTTCCCTGTGTGTAATAGACTGTGTTGTCCATTGTCACAATTATTTTTCAAAAAGGAAATCAAGCAGGAGGCATATTCATCAGCCTATAACATCACACTTGCCAACCCTTTCGGTTTGTCCAGGAGTCTCAAGGAAAGCCAGGAGTCTGTTCGGTAGAAGCAGACAGCCACTAACTGGCTGCTCACATGTCACCTCCTGGACACTGGAGCAAGCTCAACATTTTAGCCTCTGTCAATAGAGGAGCTGACTGGCTAGTACTATTCACTGAGGAGCTCTCTGGCTGGAATTCTGTAAGAAGAGAAGTTCTGACACTATTTATGGAAGTACTCACTGGATGTCGCTGTTTGTTGGGACTCTGGCACAGTTAAAGGGGTTATCCCACAAATCATTTTCATACCAAAAGTTTAGAAATGCTGTTAATAGTTGTTTTAAAGTAATGTGCGGCGTGTCTAGTGCATAAAAATACCCTTCTCATCTTTTTTTTGTTTTCCTGTGTCTACCTTGGTGCTGCTGCTACATACTTCCCAACCGTCCCGATGCCGGCGGGACAGTCCCGGTTTCTCACCACTGTCCCGCCGTCCCGGCCGGTCTTCAAAATGTCCCACTGGGCACTGCATCAAAACAGCTGATCGCTGCTGACTGCAGCAGCGATCAGAAGAAGGCAGGAGTCTTTCGGCCCGGGAGTGGACCAGTCCAGTCACCTGACCTGTCATCTGACCTCACCGGTCAGGTGACTGGACTGGTCCACTCCCGGGCCGGCATCGACACCAGTGAGAACGCCGCTGCAAGACTCCTGCCTTCTTCTGACGGTGAGTGACATCAAAGCAGAGCGGAGAGTGGCAGCAGTAGGGCCGGCTACCTCTACCGCTCTCGCACAAAGTATAAGGGGCTGTGTGTTGCACTACCTACAGGGGGGCTGTATATGGCGCTATGTACAGGGGGGCTGTGTCTGGAGCTATCTACAGGGGGGCTGTATCTGGCGCTATCTACAGGGGGGCTGTATCTGGCGCTATCTACAGGGGGCTGTATCTGGCGCCATCTACAGGGGGGCTGTATCTGGCGCTATGTACAGGGGGCTGTGTGTGGTGCTATCTACAGGGGGCTGTATCTGGAGCTATCTACAGGGGGATTGTGTGTGGAGCTATCTACAGGGGGCTGTATCTGGCGCTATGTACAGGGGGGCTGTGTCTGGAGCTATCTACAGGGGGCTGTATCTGGAGCTATCTACAGGGGGGCTGTATATGGCGCTATGTACAGGGGGGTGTATCTGGAGCTATCTACAGGGGGACTGTGTGTGGAGCTATCTACAGGGGGCTGTTTTTGGCGCTATGTATAGGGGGGCTGTGTCTGGAGCTACCTACAGGTGGGCTGTGTGTGCCACTATGTACAGGGGGGCTGTATCTGGAACTATATACGGGGGGGCTGTGTGTGGAGCTATCTACAGGGGGCTGTATCTGGTGCTATGTACAGGGGGGCTGTATCTGGAGCTATCTACAGGGGGACTATGTGTGGAGCTATCTACAGGGGGCTGTATCTGGCGCTACCTACAGGGGGGCTGTATCTGGAGCTATCTACAGGGGGGCTGTATCTGGCGCTATGTACAGGGGTCTGTACCTGGCGCTGTCTACAGGGGGCTGTATCTGGTGCTATCTACAGGGGGCTGTATCTGGCGCTATGTACAGGGGGCTGTATCTGGCGCTGTCTACAGGGGGGCTGTATCTGGAGCTATCTACAGAGATGCTGTATCTGGCGCTATGTACAGGGGGGCTGTATCTGGAGCTATCTACAGGGGGACCGTGTGTGGAGCTATCTACAGGGGGCTGTTTTTGGCGCTATGTACAGGGGGGGCTGTGTCTGGAGCTATCTACAGGGGGGCTGTGTGTGGCACTATGTACAGGGGGGCTGTATCTGGAACTATCTATAGGGGGGCTGTGTGTGGAGCTATCTACAGGGGGGCCGTATCTGGCGCTATGTACAGGGGGCTGTGTCTGGAGCTATCTACAGGGGGCTGTATCTGGTGCTATGTACAGGGGGGCTGTATCTGGAGCTATCTACAGGGGGACTGTGTGTGGAGCTATCTACAGGGGGACTGTGTGTGGAGCTATGTATAGGGGGGCTGTGTCTGGAGCTATCTACAGGGGGCTGTGTGTGGCACTATGTACAGGGGGCTGTATCTGGAACTATCTACAGGGGGCTGTTTTTGGCGCTATGTATAGGGGGGCTGTGTCTGGAGCTATCTACAGGGGGGCTGTGTGTGGCACTATGTACAGGGGGCTGTATTTGGAACTATCTACAGGGGGGCTGTGTGTGGAGCTTTCTACAGGGGGCTGTATCTGGCGCTATGTACAGGGGGGCTGTATCTGGAGCTATCTACAGGGGCACTATGTGTGGAGCTATCTACAGGGGGCTGTATCTGGCGCTATCTACAGGGAGGCTGTATCTGGTGCTATCTACAGGGGGGCTGTATCTGGCGCTATGTACAGGGGGCTGTATCTGGTGCTGTCTACAGGGGGGCTGTATCTGGAGCTATCTACAGGGGTGCTGTATCTGGTGCTATGTACAGGGGGGCTGTATCTGGAGCTATCTACAGGGGGGCCGTGTGTGGAGCTATCTACAGGGGGGATGTTTTTGGCGCTGTGTACAGGGGG
Source organism: Rhinoderma darwinii (assembly GCF_050947455.1). NCBI lineage: Eukaryota > Metazoa > Chordata > Amphibia > Anura > Rhinodermatidae > Rhinoderma > Rhinoderma darwinii. Next base: position 287,842,509 of record NC_134691.1, read on the forward strand.
GGGCTGTGTCTGGAGCTATCTACAGGGGGGCTGTATCTGGAACTATCTACAGAGGGGCTGTGTGTGGAGCTATCTACAGGGGGCTGTATCTGGCACTATGTATAGGGGGGCTGTGTCTGGAGCTATCTACAGGGGGGCTGTATCTGGAGCTATCTACAGGGGTGCTGTATCTGGAGCTATCTACTGGGGGGCTGTATCTGGAGCTATCTACAGGGGGGCTGTGTGTGGCACTATGTACAGGGGGACTGTGTGTGGAGCTATCTACAGGGGGCTGTGTGTGGCACTATGTACAGGGGGCAAGTGGTACCTAGAGTATAAATCAGTTGTGTTCCCACCAGTCCGTGTTTAGTGTCGGGTGGAAGATTAAGAAAGGCCTGGGCTGCGTTGCATAAGAGAAAGAGTGTTGGGGAGGTGCTGCAGAAGTATTGGGGAGATGTGTCTAGCTGCAAGTGACAATGGCACTTTTAAATAAAGGGTATTCCGGTTACAACAAGTTACCCCCTATTCGTAGGGTAAGGGGTAACTTGCTGATCGGTGGGTGTTTGACAGCTCAGACCCCCACCGTTTACGAGAACAGGGAGCCCGAACTTGCCCAAACCCCAAGTTTGAACCAAACGGCAGGTCCCTCATGCGCACTGCCGCTCCTTTCATTCTCTATGGCAGCGCCGGAAAAAGCCAAACACTGCACTCGGTTATCTCTGGCGCTCCCATAGAGAATGAATGGAGCGGCAGTGCGCATGAGCGACCTGCCGCTCGGTTTAAACTTGGGGTTCGGGCAACTTCGGGCTCCCTGTTCTCGTAAACGGTGGGGGTACGAGCTGTCGGATACCCACCGATCAGCAAGTTACCCCTTACCCTACGGATAGGGGGTAACTTGTATACGGAATACCCCTTTAAGCCTGTGGCAGAGGTCCTGGAGTGAATTGCCAGTGGCAGGCAGGAGCCTCCTGTGGGTGAGTAAGTTATGTGAGCCATAGTGAGTATAGGCAGGACCCATCCCACAGACAGTTAGCAAAGACGTAAGTCAGCAATTTGCAGCCTACTAGGCCATCTATTGCAGGACCAACCCTGCATCAGGGGGGTTGCCCTTGGCCCGGTACGCCACAGACAATCAGCATGCCAGCCATCACCATATCCCTGGACCAAGCCTAATTTGTGAGCCTATCATATTGAGACAAATTGTTGTATTTTCTTGTTCTTGCCGGCAGTGCTGATAACTCTGGTCTAAGTAAAGTTGAGTTTTGCAACCGATCTCCTGCTTCATTCTATCTTTGCCATGATATGCCTGCACCGGGCTCTTAGATCTCCACCTTGCAGGGAGAAATGCCTTACATAGTGAAGATATATACTGTGTGGCATCCACAGTATGAACTCCCTTAGAGAGCAATTAAATAAAACTATAAGGACTGAGTGGACTGTTTTCAGAGATAGAGATGCAAAAAATGTTTGGTATTTATTTAGAAAATAGATGATACAGGTAAACCGCAGATCTGTGAGGTGGTGGGGAGGTTGTGGGATTATAGATGATGTAATAGGGAGATGTTGCATTGTTTATCATATTTCAATATTTTAGTCTCACTATATGTGGAGAACCGGATTTTTATATAAAGTAAAAAAGTATATAAAAAAAAAAGAAGACTGATTAGGCATGTGCAGGGTTTATCATCAGTCAGAATGCAGGGCTTTACAATCATAACAAGCTGAGAAGAAGATGTCTCCTCAGCTATACTGCTATGCTACTGTAGAGGCTCTACTACTTCCCTGACAAAGCTATTTCTATTCACTGCCCTCAAGTAAACAGACCTGGCTATGGGGAGAGTGACTGAGCATGTCCACTAGCACTCAACTCATTAGGTGGATGAGCATATTACTACATACTTTGAATGCCGCCATACTATGTAAGTAAATGTCATAACTTTTCATTGGATCGTTTTTTAATGGCATGTAAATGGCAAACAGTGTTAATTTGTTATGATCTATATAATAAACATGATATTTAACACCTTTTTTTTCGACAACCCCTTTAATTGAGACTTTTGGACTGCCTGGCTCACAGTATTGACAGTATTTTAGGAGTTTATATGTAAAAAAAAATTACACACAATGTATCTAGAATCTCCTTGAAACCAATTCTTGAAAGTTGACAAATGTCACGATCTAGGGGCATGTGGACCGACTAGGCTGCTCCGCCGTAGTGGAGAGGCAGCTGGCCACTCACAGTCTATGCAAAAGTCTGTACAAGTTCGTAGCACAAGGGTACCTGAAATAGTCCAGATGGTGGCAGGGGCTCTGGCACAGATGGTAGTAGGTGCAGCAGGTTGCGCCAGACGTGGCGGATGACAGCAGGTTGCGCCAGACGTGGCGGATGACAACGGGTGCAGTAGGTTGCGCCAGACGTGGCGGATGACAACGGGTGCAGCAGGACACGACTCCAATCACTAAACAGGCTCAGGAACAATAACACAGCACGGGATACAGGATACAGGTAGCAGGGTACGGGAATACTGGGAACAGGACAACACTAAGGAACCATTTGCAACGCTCAGGCAAGGATCAAAACGGCAGGGCCCTTTTTATTGTTCAAGGTGATCTGAGCATAATTAATTAATTAATTACATATTTGCGTGCTGCCCTTGAAGGCCGGGAACCAGCGTGTCCGGACTCTAGTGAACACTACGGGACAGAGCGGACACATGTACTGGCATCTCCGGGGATGGAGACGTCGGCAGGAAGAGGAAGATCTGCGGGAGGCAGGTAAGTGGAAGTCGCGGTCCGTGACCGCGGCCTTAACAACAAGCTTGTTGTAACTTCTTACGTGGTCATCTTTGAAACAGCCCAGTAAGAATCAGCCATCTTCCACTCCGAGGTAAATGCTAGCTACCTACTTTTTCATATAGATTTCTGATTACTAAATTTCTGATTGCAAATTTATATATTAGGTTTAGCCATGGATACATACACTAACATTATAGCAGAAATCTACAGATTTAGGCTGGAGCTACACAGCGACTCAAAGTTGAATGCGACTTTTATTATTCCCATGCAACCAACTTTACCGTTCAGTGTGTACAACATTGGGGCAATGAGAAATTGCAACTCAATGCTTTTCTATGGAAGTTTTAAGAAGCCATAGCCCCTCCAATGTGCTAATCGACAGGGGTGCTGACGTTGGACCACCACCGATCAAACGTTGATCTTAAGCATCAGAGTTAAAAAGAACCTTTGACAAAGTATTTGTATTTTAATTGCTTATTTTGCTATACAGTCAGATCCTACTGGTTCCAAAGACAAGTCTTCCTACCACTCAGCATTGTCATAGGACATTCATGTTGAATAAAATAACAATCCGAATTAATATCCATATTTTAACTGCTGCTATTAGTTATGATATGGACACTGATGTCGATATTTAATACATTATAACATATTCAATCACCGGTTGGTAGCAATTTATAATAATACAAAACTGAATTTTATACAAAACACTTTAGTAGCCAGTGATAAATTGTATTTATGAGGCAGTGATAACTTACTATAAATGCATGAAAACCTAGATGTTACAATAAGATATACACTATGCATAGGTAAACTCTAGGATTGTACTGGCCCACCAGATGATAAGATGATCCAAAGGCAAAGTGTAGGTAGATCACATGCTCCTGAGGTTAATCAGGTTTTTTACGGTTATTTAAAAAATTACATAGTCCTTTGACCTGTCTGTTCAATGATATAACAAGGATCTCAAGGATGGGCAGGCAGAATAATTACGTCTGGTGGACTCAAGGAACCCCAGCCTAATACCACCAAATTACATGCACTGTAATTCTGATAACTCTTTTTGCATTATTGACAGAGCATTGGTCATTTTGTTTGTTAAAGTCCTTTATGTTTGATTTTAAGATATTTGCAACAATAATAACAATAGCAGCCGACTACGCTATTGATTCCGTCAAAACGATGGAACCCTTGCACAACGGAGACAAACGGAAACCATTGGCACCGGATCCGTCACCATTGAAATCAATGGTGATGAAAACGGAAACCTATGGTTTCCGTTTGTGTCTGTCAGGGCTCCATTCCAACGGAAAGCTCAGACGGAACGTTGGAACGGAGCCCTAGAGCAGATGTGAACGAAGCCTAATATTGTCAAGGTTTTGTTCTTGAAGACTGGGTTGACATGGGATACTTTAGTTTGTTTTTTTTCCAGTGCTTTAGTGGACAAATGTGCAATGTAAAAACTTCTACGCCAGTTTCCTAGAAAATAATATTAGCCCATGCAGATTTTTTTCAGAATTTTATGTTTTTTTTGGGGGGTGGGTGAATGAGATCTAAGGCCAAGTTTAAAGTGAGCATATCATTCTGTATTCACACAGAACTTTCTTAATGGTAGATTGTTTAGGCAATTTTGTTGTGATTTTTTGTTTTTATTTTATGCTTTTTTTTGGTGACTTTTCTTCACTGAAGTAAAAAGAAAACACTAAAAAGAAATTATGTTGATACCCTTTTCTATAGAGGCAGTTCCTGGGACATCTCCTAGAGAAGTTATTTAAATAGAAAACACCCCATAATCTCTTTAGGATCATTTTCTTATAGTAGTGGTGCCATTCTCAACCACACTATTATCACCCTGTGTAAACAAGGCCAAAAAAGCTAGTTTTTAGTCAGCTGTGCATTCAGTAGGGCTATGTTCACAAGTTGGGTATATACTGAGAAATTTCAGAAAGTATAGTACAGGGGTCTCAAACACGCGGCCCCTGAGGCTGTCATCTGTCGCCCGCGGAGCATCGTAGCTCCCTCGGGAGAGGAGAGAGCAGGTCGTAGGAGAAATGCGCCAGTGCTCCTTCATGACATCAAGAAGCAGTGCAGACATTTGATGGTAGGTAAGCAATGGCCACACAGCCACCTGTAGATAGTGCAACCCCCCTGTAGATATTGCCCCACACAACCCTGTGTCAACTGTCCCACTGTCAACTGTATCTGCGTCCTCAGGATGCAGATACAGTTGAAGCCAGTGCTGAAGCAAGGAACCGACAGCTCCCTGCTTCATTAATTCAGAGCAGAGAAGCAGAGGGAGCTACTCCACTTGCCGAGGGCTCCCCAGGTGCAGCGCTACTTTAAGCACTGTGCCCGGAGAAGCCCTTGACGTCACTGTCCATATATGAACAGTGACGACAGTGGCTACTCCTGGAGCGGAATCCCGGTTGCCGATGCTCTGGCAGGGGATTTAGCTCCAGGAGTAGCCCCTGACATCACTGTCCATATATCGACAGTGACATCAGGGGTTCCCTCTAAGAGCGGAATCCCCGGCCTATGTTCTGGCGCTATCTACAGGAGAGGGGGTAGCGCTATTTACAGGGGGTGGCGCTATCTTTAAAGGGGTGTGGCACTATCTACAGAGGGCACTGTGCCATTATCTAGAGGGCACTGTGGCAATATCTACAGAGGGCACTGTGGCAGTATCTACAGAGGGCACTGTGGCAGTATCTACGGAAGGCACTGTGGCAGTATCTACAGAGGGCACTGTGTAGGTATCTACAGAGGGCACTGTGGCAGTATCTACAGAGGGCAATGTGGCAGTATCTACAGAGGGCACTGTAGCATTATATACAGAGGCATTATCTACAGAGGGCAGTGTGGTAGTATCAACAGAGGGCACTGTGGCAGTATCTACAGAGGGCACTGTAGAATTATCTACAGAGGGCACTAGCATTATTTACAGAGGGCACTGTGGCATTATCTACAGAGGGCACTGTGGCATTATCTACAGAGGGCACTGTGGCATTATCTACAGAGGGCACTGTGGCATTATCTAAGAAGGGGCTGCCCAATCTTGACATTCTTGTGTCTGCCAACTGAGCAGCCAGACTACATATAGCGACACTTAAACTGGAAAACTGGAGTAAACTCACAAATTTCCAGTAAGTTTAAACCTAACGGTATTATTATAGTAATATAGTAGTATTATAGTAATGTAGTATTATTATAGTAATGTAGTATTGTTATAGTAATGTAGTATTATTATAGTAATGTAGTATTGTTATAGTAAAGTAGTATTGCTATAGTAATGTAGTATTGTCAGTATTTGTAATGTAATATTGTCATAGTAATGTAGTATTGTTATAGTAATGTATTATTATTATTATTATTATTATAGTAAAGTAGTATTGTTATAGTAATGTAGTATTGTTATAGTAATGTAGTATTGTCAGTATTTGTAATGTAATATTGTCATAGTAATGTAGTATTGTTATGGTAATGTAGTATTGTTATAGTAATGTAGCATTGTCATAGTAATGTAGTATTGTTATAGTAATGTATTATTGTTATAGTAATGTGGTATTGTTATAGTAATTTAGTATTGTTATAGTAATGTAGTATTATAGTAATGCAGTATTGTTATAGTAATGTAGTAGTATTATAGTAATGCAGTATTGTTATAGTAATGTAGTATTGTTATAGTAATGTAGTATTATAGTAATGCAGTATTGTTATAGTAAAGTAATATTGTTATAGTAATGTAGTATTGTTATAGTAATGTAGTATTATAGTAATGCAGTATTGTTATAGTAAAGTAATATTGTTATAGTAATGTAGTATTATAGTAATGTAGTATTGTTATAGTAAAGCAGTATTGTTATAGTAATGTAGTATTGTTATAGTAAAGCAGTATTGTTATAGTAATGTAGTATTGTTATAGTAAAGCAGTATTGTTATAGTAATATATTGTTATAGTAGTTCAAATAACTAATTGATTAACAATAATTTTGTATTGTATCAAATTTGAAAGCAATGTGGCCCGTCAACTTCCCATTTTTTCTATGTGCGGCCCATTTACCCGGCCGAGTTTGAGACCCCTGCTATAGTATAATTTATTTGGACGGGGTTGTGGATTTAAGGCAGTTGAACTTTCCACTGCAAGAGACTATACTTAATCCACATGCACATGACCATATTGTATATCGTTAACAGTTCCATGTAATATTGATCCATAATATACCAATAATATAATACTATGGAGGTTTCTATCTTTGTGTGACACTATTGTTTTGCATTGCTTAGGCAGTCCGTGAGGCATCACATGAAACAAATTATGGTATGCTCCATCAGGTGCCTTATAGACAACGATTTTACCCCCACAGAAGTCAATGGACACTGAGAAGTCACATATGGGTTTATGAATCCATGAGAAATGTCCATATGGGTACTGTATGATTAATTTTTTTTTTGACCCTAAAAAACAGGTGCATCAATTGGAGAAGCAACTGAAAAATTTACTTTTTCTGTCTGTATTTCTACTATACTCATACTGAACTCAAAAGCGGAACAATTACGGTACCTGTACTTAAAGGGGTATACTATACAACAAGTTACCCACTATCCGTAGGGTAAGTGGTAACTTGCTGATCGGCGGGTGTCCGTCAGCTCGAACCCCCACCGTTTACGAGAACTGGGAGCCAGAAGTTGCCCGAACCCCAAGTTTGAACCGAGCGGCAGGTCGCTCATGCGCACTGCCGCTCCATTCATTCTCTATGGGAGTGCCGGAGATAGCCGAGTGCAGTGTTCGGCTTTTTCCGGCGCTGCCATAGAGATTGAATGGAGCGGCAGTGCACATGAGCGACCTCCCGCTCGGTTCAAACTTGGTGTTCGGGCAACTTCGGGCTCCCCGTTCTCGTAAACTGTGGGGGTCCAAGCTGTCGGACACCCCCCAATCAGCAAGTTACCCCTTGCCCTATGGATCTGGGGTAACTTATTGTAACCGGAATACCCCTTTAACAGCAGTACATATGTAAGGTGCATACAGAAAAGTGCGTTCAGTCCTAATAGTCTGACAAGACGAAAAATACTACTAATAGCAGAAAATACCTGTTAAATTTGAATCTATTATTTAACAACTTAATTTGACACTGAATTCCAAATCATTACCCAAAATATCTCAGCCCACATATCTGTATGCTTGGTTAGATAATTTTAAAAATATTAATATAATGCATCTTTTCAAACTTCTCCATCAGAACCTCTACATCTGGTAAAAGTTAGCCTGATCTCAATAGTATGTATGGCAATTAGATTATTGATGAAGGTATAATGGCGCTGTTTATACGCTAATGCACAAAATATCCTATTGAACAAGATCATTACCATGAGGCTAAGCCCAATTTAAAGTAATGCATTCCAATAAGATTAATTTCTTCTGTTATTCCTTATGCTTTGCATAAACCAAAACTTTTTAAATACCAGGGTGCGACCCTCTATGACCGTGAAGAGGTTAACTGGCAGATTTATGATGCTGACTTTACCTAATGAGCTATTTAATTTATAGTCTAAAAGAATGCAACCGATGCAGCGCTGAGCCGCAGTAACAAATTATACCACTAACAGCCAAATTATGTAGATTGCGACAGTGACCAAGGCCACACATTAACCCACCCACTTCCGTATACTACAGCAAGGCAACACTCTCAGAAAAATAATTACAAAAGTATCTTACGTTCTATTAATTATCCTCCATGTGTTCGAAGTATAAGCAAAAAACAACAAACAAGCCATTAAAAATAATAATACAAACATATACAGCAAACCAGTTCCTACTATCACAAGGACAATTTATTAAATCAATGTTTGCAAAGGAGAACACAGTTTTATTGTTTTCTTTTATATCAGTGCCGTAGAGAAAACTCAAACCAGACACAAACACACAAAAACCACATGAAGACATAAATTTAATCTGCACGGGTTTAAGAGCTAATTATAGGGTTAAAGATTTAAAAACATAAGCAGGCAATAATGATATTACTATGAAACCCAATCAGATTTCATAGAATTAATAGAAAACAGTCTTGCCGTTGAGTTTGGAAAGCGGTTTTGGGGTCATGTTTGCATGAGTAGCATAGAACTTGTAAATGCATTATAGGCATAGTACAAAAAAGAAAACAAATTTGTGTTCAATGCATATAATACATGTGGCACAATAAACCTAAAGCATAACTTTCTCTGTACTGCATAGCTATGTGTGCTGGAGAACTCTTTCTCTACACGAGCCCTGCGGAGCTGTCAGGCATCAGATGTAGATATAGTACAGTATACACCACAGTGTGATCTGATATGAACCAGTGTGTGCACGATTGTGCAGCACTTTAAATATATACGATGTACAGTGAAATAACCTTGTTCAGTCACATTCTATCTAATACAAGACAACCTATGCTACTGAACATACATACAACCACTATATACTCATATTTTAATATAAATGATATACACAGTTGTTGAAACTGTCCCTTTAATGGCAACATGTTAATAAACAAACAACATCTTTTATGAGCAATCGTACTAAAAAATGCATGTTGGGCCCGCTGCAGGTTAAAAGACAAACCACATATGTGTGCATGTCACCTCACGGCCCAAAATTACATTGGTCATTGCCCCTTATAAACTGATCAGTTCTCATGAACAAAACCTGCGATCAGTTACAACAGCAAATATACTCCTTCCATCTGATCCGGCCTGGTTGTATATTCATTTTACCAAGTAAGACATACACAAATGACTGCTCTTAGAAAATGCACCGCTCCCCTGAACATTAACCAACAGGAATTATTTATTGGGACACACTAGAACAGTACTTGGGTGAGAAATATGATCGCCTAACACTGGATCATTTACTGCATGTGCCTGAATCAGCAAGTCCATATCTCAAAACACTTCATAGCAACCTGGGATTTCGGGACAATATAGAACTCAGCTGTTACCTGTATAATAGTGCCTCAAAATATCTTCACCGAAAACACAATTATATAAAATATAATGTATATTGAACTATACTATGTTTGCAAACTTTGCAATTTACTGATTTCTGTACACTTCAACAGAAAAAAAATCATTTTTTGGGATTCTTGTTAAAAAATAAAGATATATATATATATATATATATATATATATATATATATATATATATATATATATATATATATATATGTATATGTATATATATATATATATATATATATATATATATGTGTGTGTGTGTGTGTGTGTGTGTGTGTGTCTGTCTGATCTATCAAGAGACATACAGGACGGTAAGTACAGTGCAATAAGCCCCCTTTCACACCATGTTTATGGCCCTACAATTGAGCTAAATATTTGGGTGCATCACATGATACATTTCTTTTTCTTTGCTAACCAGAAGTATCCTTCTGAAGAAGCCAATAAACGTGGTGCAAAAGGGGCCTGAGAATAGTCCTGTCCTGTTACCAATGCAATATAGGCCAGTGCAGTTTTTGGTGTATATTTTTTTTTTAACCAAAACCATGAGCAGATCCAAAGAGATGAGAAGTTTACATCTTTCTGTTAAGCTCCGCCTTCCTTCAGTATTCACTCCAGGTTTTGGCCACGAAAAAAAATTGTATAAAAAAAATCACCAATAGCTGCCTGTTGTGAACAAGGCCTAAAGTAGCATGTTTTACATTAGAAAAGATGTTTGAATGTGTTGTAGTGATAACAAATATATACCACAGCTTTTCCTATTATTTATTTATTATATTTTTTTCATTTCCCATAGAAAGCACATTGAACCCTGAATAAGGCCATATTATCATACATACTATTTTCCATTTTTTATATTTTTAGTTTATTTTCAAAATTAAAAAATAAAAACAGTAAAAAAAAGTTTGCATGCCATGATTTCAAAGTGGCTTTCTTCAAATGTAAAAACAATGAGGTTCTGCAATATATTCAGGCCAAATGCATATGACGCGGATTTTGTGCGGATTTGCCGTGCAGATTTTCGTGCAGCAAATCCGCAGTGCAATACAGTACCAGCAAAGTAAATGAGATTTCAAGAAATTTCATCTACACATTGCAGATTTTTTCTAAAATCTGCAGCATGTCAATTTATCTTGCGTTTCTGCTTGCGAATTGTATCTGACCAGTTTAAAAATAAAACACACCAAAATACGCAGCAGAAAACGGCACCTCTTTCCGCTTCAAAATGTAAATACGGCAGATAAAAACACATCATAAAATGCACTATTAGGTGTGGATTTTACCTGCGGAATTACCTGTGTTTTTGATGCAGGTTTTCTGCACCAAATTCCGCAACGTGTGCATGTTGTGTCATATACAATAGATGAACATTCTGCATACTTCTATTAATAGGTTCAGTAAATCGTAGCCAAAAATTTTTAAAGTCTAAAGTCAATACGTGCTGCACAACGAAAATAATATTGGATTCAGGAATCAAGTTTCCTATTTTAATGTTCAGTAAGGAATATCTGATGGATATAAACTGTGAACTACAAAAACATTAAATACTCTATGCATTTCTGTATGTGCATGAAACGACATGGAAAGTAACTGAAATTTTACGTTAAGTTATGACACTAGATTTTCCATTGACCAGTAAGCAGGTATGTTTAAGAAACATGGAAAATTTGCCTAAAAACCTGTTTTACTGTTTGGCCTACTACAGAATCAGCTCTGTTATAAGCACTGAAGGATATCAAACAAGCATTCATATGACTGGCTCGAAAGCCCGTTCTATATTTTTAACCAGCCATGAGATTGCGCCACCTAGTAACATAGATGTGCTCCTGCCTGTGAATGCCCTTTAGTACTGTATTTTCTGTAGCGATATATATATATATATATTTATTTATTTCAATTTACATGTAACATTTTTAAGTGCACCGGACAGATGTGCAATGTTAGTGAGTCAAAATATTTGGACCTCTCATTCATACACTTTTTTCACTTTTTTTCACCGCTATTTTGTAACCATTTTAGATCAGTTTGTACTTTAAGGTTTTTATTGCAATTTCCCCCCTATTACTTTAATGGAGGGAGCAGACAAAATGGTCTTCTTTAAAAAAAAAACAGAAAAAAAACTGCGAAAGAACATTTTCAGTTTTGTTTTTTAAATAAAACGAAATCTTAAAAACTTTTTTGTGCAGTAGTGGTGTAGTTCACAAATGCACCACTATGTAAGTTTGGCCTAATGGCCCAGCAAAACCGTAAATGTTTTAGCTTCTATTTGCTCCCCTTTTACGCAAATCTAAAATAAGTAACTTGATAAAGACATAATTTTCTTAAATTTCATAATAAACTTAATTGGGCCCATTCACATTAAGAAGCATTTATTTAAATAAAGGGCTATTTGAGGTTTTCATTCAAATATATCTTCTTTCAGTACAAGAGTATTTGTGCTTACAATCAATTTCCCATGAGTTATTCAGAATAATAACAATATTATACCCTGCGTAACTGATAAGCGTATGTATATAAATTAGGGAGAGACAAACTGTTCATTAAAACATGAACTATCGGCCCTGTAATCGACTGTCAAGTCAGAGCATTGGGCCAACAAAGGTTAAGGACCTGTAATGTAACGAGGACCAGTTAATAGTCTGATGTATTACCCTGGACGGCTCCTAATAATATGGTTAATCACTTATCATTAATCAAAAACTCCAGAGAGGCTTTATATGTAACACATAGCTCCAGTTCTGTATTAGAAATTGCATATATATTATAGTTATTCAGACGTGATTCAAAAACATTGTAAAGGCTCAAAGCCAGATTACATGCCAGTGTAGCGTGATTTAACAGAAGTCTATGTATGTGCATCTATCTATCTATCTATCTATCTATCTATCTATCTATCCATCCATTTATTATTTGTCTATCTATCTATCTATCTATCTATCTATCTATCTATCTATCTATCTATCTATCTATTTATTATTTGTCTATCTATCTATCTATCTATCTATCTATCTATCTATCTATCTATCTATCTATCTATCTATCTATCTATCTATCTATCTATCTATCTATCTATCTATCTATCTATCTGGTTTCTAACACCAATACAGTTTCATGAAGATGCACTTCTGCCACTGTTTGAAAACTACTATACATTACAGTTGCCTTTTATAGCACATTAACATTCCCACAGCAATATACTTTTAGAACTCTGGCTCCACAGTATACATATTTAGGCATTAATCACTTTGCTTAATACATTGATATTTTAATTTTGCAGTATATCTGAAAATCGCTTTAAAATCAGAAAAAAAAAACGAATTTAATGTATTCTATAAATTGAATCAGGAAATGGTCGCTCTTTGGCAGACATAAAACAAATACAGCGCACGAGGGAAAATTAAAACATTTACTTAATGCTGCGCTACTAATACTTGTACACGTCAAACAGCCGTACAACGTTTGTGAAGTTTCATTTTTGCAGAATCCATGCTTAACTCCTTAACGTTCTTATTACTATCTAAATGACTTTTTATAACAGTTTTATAATGTTACATGTGCCATGGATTAAGGTCACCAGATGCTATTATACAAGACATACTATGTAATAGAAAAATATTATGAATATGTATGCAAACGCTTTGCCAGCCTACTACCGTAAAGATGCACACACGTCCTAAGAAAAAAATATATAATATAATACATATCTATGTCTTATTATATGTAACTATACTGTATATTTATGATTTATCCCTATATTACGCCACATTGTATAGTCACAAAAAATGATGGATAAAATATATATATATATATATATATATATATATATATATATATATATATATATATTATTATTATTAGAAGCTACGATGATTTGAGCATTTTACCATGATCCCCATCCTCAATAATTTATTTACCACTCTACATTGACAATATGCTCTAAAAACTATATTATCGCCTTCCCTTCGAGTCTCACACGTCCCCTACTATTCCCATTGGCTAGTGGTTCTCATTGATGTTATTAATGCAGTCTTCGTTGATCTCCCTTCTATCCTAGTGACCCTACAGACCTTTATGTACCCCCCTTTTCTCACGCTTTCCAGTCCATTCATGTTTCGGGTAGGTGGAGAGGGTAAGGGGAAGATCAATGGTTTAGGATCATACGTTTTTAGCATAATGAAGCACCTCTTGTCTTTTAACCTTTGCTTGGGGTCATGAAGTAAAGGTGAGATACAGAAGAACTTCCCATAAAGTTTATGAAGGCATGAAAGGTGTGATTTTAATGTCCGACTGACAGCTCTTAATTAACAGTCTTGGCTGTTACGGCCTTAAGGAACTTGCAGGAACTTGAGACTCAATCTTTGTTCTAGGTAAAATTAATTATGTGCCTTTATAATTATTGGTCATTGAAATGCACGTGAACTGTTTCCATAACTTCATCCATCAACTAGTATGTCTGGTGATACAAACCAACTATATCTCCCCAAAATCAAAATTCCCACCAAGATACAATTCACAGCGAATTAAAATAATCAGCCCTGCACAAAACAAAGATGTGTCCAGTATGTTTAGCCACTGTTTATCTGGGAGGCAGACTGCACTGTCAGCATTTCTAACCCCTCAACTCTTCACTATCTGAAGCTGTTAATCATACCCTCTTCCTAGGCTGCAGAATGATGTAATGGCCCTATGTCCAGCATTATTCCCAGGGATGTCTGCGAGGAAAACATACAAATACTGACACCTAACAACCAAATACGTACAAAGCACACTCCAACGCAGGCAGCAAAACGCGTCATCATATAATGTGTAGGAGGTTGAAGCGGTCAATAGTATAATAAAAGCATTAAAAGAAGGAAAAAGAGTGAGTTAATACAAACTTGAGACGAAATTGTTAACGGATTAATAACTAGAAATAAATAATACAGATGTAGGAAAGTTGAGTTGAACAAAAGTAGCAGGGCTAAGTTTGTCAGATGTAGAAGAGCTGAGTTTGTCAGGTAAACGTACTACATTATCCTCACTGATTATGCGCAAACAATACTTTCCCAAAGAGGTAACTAACAAATTCAGCTCTGCTACATGATGTGATTGAGAAGTGGTTATTATAAATACTATTGAATACTTATGAATAAAGTCGGATTAGGATTTTTATATTATTAATTATAATATTAAGCGCAAATTTATAAAAAATAATACTGTAACTTTATTATAAAAACTTCATTATATAACAATATAGTATAATTATGGCCTGGACAAAACTTTTTCCCCCAAATAGTTTTGAGTCTCCTGTTAAAAAACAGGCTAGTGCCCTAGAAAAGTATGTCATGACACTTTTTAGCTTCCTAATATAAGTGCCCCCACCTCACTGTTGGCTTGGCAACACTTGAACAATGCAGGGGTTATCTGTCCCTTATTTATTGTATTATTTTTCTGAGGCAATGGGGACGGCAGTGAAGTATATTGTCTTCTATGTTGGTGATGGCACCAGCATATTAATGAGTTGCTAATGACCTAACTGTAGTCCTCTGCTCAGATCAGCTGAGCTAGGAAAGTCTTCAAACTTTCACTCCCAGCAAACTTGGTGACAACAAGTGATAAGAAGTGAGTGGCACTTCAGCTGTCACCCTGTCCTGGTCACTGCACAGCTTGTAGACCATTGTGGATGAGCAGCACACACCTCCACTGCACCTGATGGACACAATATCACAACAGAAAACTGTCACTGTCATCCCAGAGATCAATGGAATGAAATGCTAGCAAGCGGACTTAACCCCTTCACAGCCACAGGCACCACAGACTATTGTACAAAAGTTAAACAGGACACTTTGCTGCTACATCTATAGTTATCACAGCAGGTGACAGATCTGACATCCTATTCCTTAGCAGTATAGAAAATATAAGTTTCATGTATATGTCTACTGTCCCTTTAAATACACCATCTAATTAATTGGCAACTATACAATGTATCCAATGCAATAATAAATATTATAAAGAAATATTTTGTTATCAACTTACCCAACAAGTGTAGAAATCAGCAAATATATCGGGAGACTGGTATCTTGTGTAGTTTAAAAGTGTAAAAAAGAGAATACAAGCTGTGATAAGGAGATGGAAGTAGCTTGGCTCCGCAGGTCTCAAGCTGAAGCACGTAAGAAGTGTTAGAACTTTATTTGGCTGCAGCATGTACAGGGCAAACACTTGGAGCTGCAGCTAACTCTTCAGACTGAGACTCTCGGCTTCTTTCTGGAGTGGGGAGTGACTTTCCCCCCTGCATCACACATACACACACACATTTAAAGACACAGTGCCATGTACTACAAAAGAACCACGTTGGACTGAGGGAAGATTACAATACGTTCTATTTAGAGGAGCATTACATCATCCTCTGGTGACGTCACATGGGATTCCTGAACTTCTAAATCATAGCAGGGAACGGAGGTGTGGCCGGGGGCTGGCAGGCACGCCCCCTGGAGGCTGGTGGAGACCGCTCAGCTGTAGCTCAGCTGCTGGGGGCTGACTCATGCGGGACCGTAGCCCGGGGATGTGGGAGGCTGCTTGTCACACCGGGTGAGGGAGCTGCTGGGACGGGCTGCGGACACTTCCTCCGTGAGCTTCACTTCTACTCCGGAGCTTGTAGTAAAGCGGAGCGGGCGGGAAGATTATGCCCTGCGGGTCTCTGTGCGTCCAGGTTGGCAGGACACGCTGGGACTTGTAGTTGCACAACAACAAACAGAAAGCAGGAAATAGGAAATCTGTAGTTGTGTAGTAGCAGGGCACACTATGCTTGTAATACTACCATAAGCTATGATAAGAGTTGTAGTTACTAAGCAGGGAACAGGGAAAGCTATAGTTCTGTAATTGCAGGGCATGCTCTGCCTGTAGGGCTACAATTAGCTATGATGAGAGTTGTAGTTACGCAGCAGCATGCAGGAAATAAAGAAAGTTATAGTTCTGTAATAGCTGAGCAGGACATGCTAGGTCTTGTAGTACTACAACAAGCTATGGAAAGACTTGTAGTTACACAACAGCATGCAGAAAGCAGTAAATAAGGGAAGCCATCATTTTTCGTATACAGGTTATGATGAGACTTGTAGTTACATAGCATCAGACTAAAAGACTACAGCAGTATCACTATGAGGGCCTTGTATGAATATGTCGCTGGTAGAAGTTCTGGCAGTGTCAGTCTGTATTCACACGGACGCATGTGTTTCAATGGGGCTGTTCCTACGGCCGTTGTTTCAACAAACTGTGAAGGGTATGTTGAAAAATAGAACATGTCCTGTTTTCTTCCGCTTTGATGGATCCCTCGATATACTCAAGTCTATGGGGATCCGTGAAAACGTGACCTGCACGGGTGCAACTTTGATGTGAAAAACTGATGTTTTTCACGTCCGAGTTTGCACTCGTTCATGTGAATACCTATGAATCGCCACTAAATGTGTGTCAACAATTCACAGTGAGCAAGAAGAAATGAAGGGGAAGAAGCTCTCGTCTGAGCGCTGCACCCCCTTCAAAACGGCTGATCAGCGGGGTTCCCGGGTGTCTGACCCCGACTCATCAGCTATTGATGGCCATCAATTTTTATTGGCTGGAAAACCTGTTTAATACCTACTATCCCTGATGGACTAGACCAGGGTGATGAGGGGGTTAGTATTAATATCCATTATCCATGGTGGTATAGAGTAGTTTTTAGTTAATATCTCTGAAGGTCTTTTATGGTAGTTTAATACCTAATATTTAATATTATATAATATTATATTTATATGGTGACTCTATAGTTTTAAGTGGTAAAGGCATTAACCCCTTCCCGACATTTGACGTATCCATACGTCATAGCCGGGTAGGGGAAGTATGGAATGGGCTGGGCTCATAGAGCGAATCCGCTCCATACGATGCGGGCGTCGGCTGTATGTTACAGTCGACACTTAACAGTAATGAGCGGGATCACACTCGAGCGCGATCCCACTCGTTTTAACCCTTTAAATGCCGTGGTCAATTCGACTGCGGCATTTAAATCGATAGAAAGTGGGGGGCGACCTCCTCAAGCAGCTCATCGCGCCCCCCGCAATGCAATCGCGGGGTGGCGATGGTTGCTATGACTGCCTGGGGGCCTAACGAAGGCCCCCAGGTCTGCCATGTTTGTGCTCCTTCTAAGCCCTGCCTGTCAAAAAAGCCTGTCAAAAAGACTATATACTGCAATACATTGGTATTGCAGTATATTGTGCAAGCGATCCAACGATCGCTGGTTGAAGTCCCCTTGGGGGACTAATACAAAAAATTTCATTAAAAGTTGAAAAAACCCCCCTTTTCCCATTTTCCCCCTAGAGCATAGTAAAAAAAATAAACATAATTGGTATCGCCACATCCGTAAAAGTCGGAACTATTACAATATGTCATTATTTAACGCGCACGGTGAATGCTGTAAAAAAAAAAATTGTAAACGCCAGAATCTCTATTTGTTGGTCACCTCATCTGCCACAAAAAATGGAATAAAAAGTGATCAAAACATCGCATGAACCCCAAAATGGTATCATTAAAAACTACAGCTTATCCTGAAAAAAATAAGCCTCTTACCACTTAATTGACTAAAAAATAAAAACTTATGGCTCTCAGAATTTACCGACAAAATTAATTCTTATTTTTTACACTTACGTTTTTTACTTGTAAAAGTAGTAAAATATAGAAAAACTATATATATTTGGTATCGCCGTAATCGTATTGACCTGAAGAATAAAGGTAGAATGTTGTTTTAATTGCACAGTGAATTCCGTAAAAACGAAGCGCAAAAAACAATGGAGGAATCGCTATTTTTTTCATTTTCAACCCCACAAATAATTATTTTCCCGTTTCCTAGTACATTATATGGCACAATAAATGGTGTTATGGAAAACTACAAATCGTCCCGCAAAAATCAAGCCCTCATAGGACTATATCGACGGAATAATAAAAAAGTTATGGCTTTTGGAAGGTGGGGAGAAAAAAACAAAAATTAAAATCTGTTTACGACGGGAAGGAGTTATTAATGGTGGCCTAGGTCTAGAAAGTGTATTTCTCATTTCATTTGGTTTAATCTAAATAGGTTTCGAATTCTTTATGGCAGTGGCAGATCTGTCTTTTTAATTCAGAACTCTGCATTACCAGCTTGCTTTTCATACAACCATCTGTCTGAAGTCGCCACTAGGGGGAGCTCGCTGCCTACAGAATCATACACCTCCTAATATGAAGTGAACTCCCTCAAGTGGCAGCAGAAATACATTTTCCCCTATATCTGTGTGATCATTTGATGCTGTTTTTGGTAACAACTGTAGCCGTACTAAACACCATACAGAAAAAAACACATGGAAATTCGGTGGTGCAATTTAGGCATCTGTAAAGTGTGCCCTATGGTAGCGTATCTTTCCTATAGTCGTATGCATGTGCCCTAATACTCCAGAACAATGCACCTACTCAACTCGATCCTTTAATATGGAGAAATATGTATTTCTGTACTCTCTTTCCTGGGGAGATAAGTTACATGTGCTTACTCTCTAACTACCTGCAGTACAGGAATGGAAGCAAGCAAGTAAGTGAATACTGTGTTATGGCACTCATGAAGGGCTATGACTTGCCTTTGAAGCATTCTGTAGTATGGTACTCATGGGGGCACTGTTTCTGTCACTTATCACAGCCCTATGGTTGGCACTCTTATGGAGTCTCTGTGGCTAACACTTATTAGGGTTCTGTGGCTGGCACTTTTATGGGGGCTGCGGCTTTTACTATTTTGTCACTCTTGCTACCACTGTTAAGTATAATCACTGTAACTGGCACTCTAATGTAGGAACTCTAAGGGCATGCCCACACGTGGCGGGTTTCCTCCGCAACTGTCCGCATCAATGCCGCACAGAATCTGCGTTGCAGATTCTGCGGCGGATCTGCCCAAAATGTGCAGTAAATTGATGCGGACTAGCTGCTGCGGACTGCGGTAAAAGTGCTTCTCTTCTCTCTATCAGTGCAGGATAGAGAGAAGGGACAGCCCTTTCCCTTGTGAAAGTAAACGAATTTCATACTTACCGGCCGTTGTCTTGGTGATGCGTCCCTCTTTTGGCATCCAGCCCGACCTCCCTGGATGACGTGGCAGTCCATGTGACCGCTGCAGCCTGTGATTGGCTGCAGCCGTCACTTAGACTGAAACGTCATCCTGGGAAGCCGGAATGGAGAAAGAAGCAGGGAGTTCTCGGTAAGTATGAACTTCTATTTTTTTTTTACAGGTTGCTGTATATTGGGATCGGTAGTCACTGTCCAGGGTGCAGAAACCGTTACTGCCGATCGCTTAACTCTTTCAGCACCCTGGACAGTCACTATTTACTGACGTCTCCTAGCAACGCTCCCGTAATTACGGGAGCCCCATTGACTTCCTCAGTCTGGCTGTAGACCTAGAAATACATAGGTCCAGCCAGAATGAAGAAATGTCATGTCAAAAAAGCAAGACGCATCCGCAGCACACATAACATGTGCATGACAGCTGCGGACTTCATTGCGGAATTTAGAATCTCCATTGAAGTCAATGGAGAACTTCCGCAATAAGTCCGCAACCAGTCCGCCACTGGTTCGCAACATCCATTGTATGCTGCGGACACCAAATTCCGCACCGCAGCCTATGCTCCGCAGCGGAATTTTCAGCCTCGTCTAAACGAAGCCTACTAAAAAGAAGTGGAAGGCAATGGAGAAACGGCTCCGCTGCGGATTAACGCGTGTGGCTTTGCCCTTAGGGTCAGTTCACACAGTTTTTTGCAGGCAGAAAATTCTGCCTGGAAAACTCAGCTTTGGTTTCTTTGTAGCGGTTTTATACCACACACGGTTTTTGAAGCGTTGTTTGACACGTGTTTTGATGGTGGTTTTTTTAGGCGGTTTGAGGCGGCTATTTCTTCAACAGGCAAAGGAAAACAAATGCCAGCGATTTTTTTCCGACTTCCATTGATTTCAATGGTGTTTTTGAGGGGGAAAACGCCTCAAGAAAGGTCATGTCGCGTTTACCGTGAGCGTACAAGAACTGCTCAGGAGAAAAATGCCTCTGACTCCCATTGAAATGGGAGATTTGGGGCATCTTCAGTGTGAACAGAGCCTATCACTCCGTGGAGCCACTGTGGCTGCCACTTTTATAGAAGAACTGTGACTAACACTCCTTGAGACAACTGTGGCTGGCACTATTATAGGATAAATTTGAATGACGCTATGGGGGCACTGTGGGTGGGGGAAGGATTTTGCCAGGTCTGCCTTGGATGCCAATAGAGCTTGTCCCAACTATTGCCATCATACTCATACATAAGAGCACCCCATGTAACTGCTTTGAATCTATGGAGACCTCAGCTCAGTTTAGCAATATCCTCCTGTCCCATGGGCATTATTATCATATGAATTGGTACCTTTCTCCACAGACACTGCAACAATATCAAATAAGTTGGGGGGAAGTGAGTCCAGGGTGACGGCAGCCTTCTCCCCTATAGAGGCTCAGCTTTGCTGTCCTGAAATAGGTGGTGAAGTGGAGTCAGCCAACACCAGTAGTGGAATCCCATTTTGAGTTTTCAACAAAGAAAATTATTTGCAGAGTTCCCCAAATTTTTATTGTTATAATATCTATATACAAATTGTAAATTGATATTTAGAGATGCACATATAATACAAATCATAGCCAATACTGGCGTCAATGGTCTGAGATCACACTGGGAATGTTAGATATAATGCTCTGAATTGTAAGTATTAGTAGGTATAATGTGGTCACAGTATTTATGCCGTTTCCATCTCCAAGTATTATATGACATAAGTTGGGAAAATAGTTGAAATGCAGTCTTTAAAGAGGCTCTGTCACCACATTATAAGTGCCTATCTCCTACATAATCTGATCGGCGCTGTAATGTAGATAACAGTGGTTTTTATTTTGAAAAACGATCATTTTTGAGCAAGTTATGAGCAATTTTAGATTTATGGTAATTGGTGTCTTAATGCCCAACTGGGTGTTTTTTAACTTTTGACCAAGCGGGTGTTGTAAAAAGAAGTGTATGACGCTGACCAAGTAGTGACCAATCAGCGTCATACACTTCTCTCATGTTCATTTGTACTCAGCACAGCGTGATCTCGCGAGATCATGCTGTACTGTCACATACACCCACTGAAGTGTCTTGAGAGTGAATAGACATCACCTCCAGCCAGGACGCGATGTCTATTCACACTCCCGACACATTGGTAAAGTTGTGTGGAACTTAATCACAGCAGTGCGTGATCTCGCGAGAAAAACGCCCAGTTGGGCATTAAGAAACTAATTAGCATAAATCTAAAATTGCTCATAACTTGCTCAAAAATGATAATTTTTTTAAATAAAAAACACTGTTGTTATGTACATTACAGCGCCGATCAGATTATGTAGGAGATAGGCACTTATAATGTGGTGACAGAGCCTCCTTAACCCCTTCTTGTCCACCATCTTTGTATTTACATCCCAACAGTCAATGTCTCGTGCAGCTAGGACACATACTAGTCCATACCGAGTTAACGCAGCCGTCTACCAGGAAATTTTCGAGCACTTCATGCTTCCCTCTGCTGACAAGCTTTATGGAGATGCTGATTTCATTTTTCAGCAGGACTTGGCACCTGCCCACACTGCCAAAAGTACCAATACCTGGTGTAATAACCACAGTATCACTGCGCTTGATTGACCAGAAAACTCGCCTGACCTAAAACCCCATAGGGAGTCTATAGGGTATTGTCAAGAGGAAGGTGAGAGACACCAGACCCAACACTGCAGATGAGCTGGAGGCCGCTATCAAAGCAACCTGGGCTTCCATAACACCTCAGCTGTGCCACAGGCTGATCGCCTCCATGCCACGCTGCGTAGATGCAGTTTTTCATGCAAAAGGAGCCCTGACCAAGTATTGACTGCATATACTGTACATACTTTCAGTAGGTCAACATTTCGGTATTAAAAATCATTTTTGAAATTGGGCTTATATAATATTCACATTTTTTGAGACACTAAATTTTGGGTTTTCATTAACTGTTACCATAATCATCAACATTAAAATAATAAAATTCTGGAAATAGATCACTCGGTGCGTAATGAATCTATATAATATAGGAGTTTCACTTTTTGAATTGAATTACTGAAATAAATGAACTTTTTGATATTCTAATTCATTGAGCAGGAACTGTATATGTATATGCACCAATCAGCCATAACAGTAAAACCAGTAACGGGTGAAGTGAATAACATTGATTATTTCATTACAATGGCGCCTGTCAAGGGGTGGGACATGTTAGGCAGCAAGTGAACTGTCAGTTCTTGAAGTTTATGAGTTGGGAGCAGGAAAAATGGGCAAGAGTAAGGATCTAAACGATTGTGACAAGGGCTAAATTGTGATAGCTAGAAGACTGGGTCAAAGCATCTCCAAAATGGCAGGTCTTGTGGGGTGTTACCAGTATGCAGTGGTTAGTACCTACCAAAAGTGGTCAAGGGAAGGACAACTGGTCAACCAACGACAGGGTCATTGGCACCCAAGTCTCACTGATGCATGTGGGATGCGAAGGCTAACCCATCTGGTCCGATTCCACAGAAGTACTACTGTAGTACTAATTGCTGAAAACGTTTCTGCTGGCTATGACAGGAAGGTGTCACCCACAGTGAATTGCAGACTCATGTGTTTGGGCTGCCTAGCTGCAGATGTTCAGAATGGCATGCTGACCCCTGTTCACTGCCTAAAGCGCCTACAATGGGCATGTAAGCATCAGAGTTTAATTTGCTGTTAACATCTTGGTGCCAGATATTTTACCACAGAACACCTTCAGAGGTCTTTTGGAGCCCATGCCTTGACAAATCAGAGCTGTTTTGCTGTCCTGAGGGGACCTAGGCAATATTAGGCAGGTGGTTTTAATTTTATGGCTGGTCGCTGTATGTCCACCACTATGTCCACCACTCTAATGGCAAATCGCACTCTATATCAACTCTACTACTGAAAGAATTGGGTTAACACGTTATCAGCCTTATCCTACTGCAATGACAGGGAGCTGAAATGTATTATTTATTTTTTTGTATACATTTGTCCAGCTAAATTTATTACATTGAAATATAAAAGGAAAAAAATGTGCTGCCCATTTATTCCTATATTAAACTAGATACTGGTTCTGTGTGGTATCCTATGAAAACCCCATCTATGTCACAAAAAAGATAATACAAAAAATATTAGATAAGTATACAATAAAAAATAATATTTATCCTTAGGGCTAAGGCTCTGTTTACATCTGCACATCTTCCGTCAGAGGAACAGAATAACGTGAACAACTGAAGCGCCAGATTCGTCACATGACGGAAACCGAAGGCGCCCACGGTACCCACTAACTTTAATAGGTTCTGTTGGGTTTCCGTCATGGTTTCCCTGCACGCTGCGCTATTTTGTCCAGCAAAAATTATGGAATCTGCACCAGTCCTAACGGAGCCTCCAATGCGGATCTGAACAGAGTAGTATTTAGACAGCTGTGATGCAGCCAAACTTTAGCATCCCTATTATGGCCACAAGTCCCGAACACCAAGCAGTTCAAGTGAATTGAGCTAAGATCACCATCATAATTCCCTATGGCGATCTAAGTTTGACTAACTTGAATCACGTGGTTTTTGTTGCCGCATTACATTCCAAACGATAAAATGTTGCTGTGGACATTTCAGGCATTAAAGGACGGGTGTCGCGGAATTTTTTTTTTTTATATCAATTTGATTTTAGTGTGTTATTAAAATACATTTTAATGATTTGTGTGTTTGTGTTTTACTATTTTATTTTTTCTAACTTTTACTTCTCTATGGGGCTACCATTTTTTTTTTCTTCATCTCTGTATGTGTCGATTAACGACACAAACAGAGATGGAATACGGCACATACATCCCCATAGAGAATGCGAACGGGAGCCGTCCCATTCACTATGGTGAACGCCGTCTGTGTGGGATCGGCGCATGCGCCGCTCCCACACAGTCCAAAAGGAAGGTCTTCGGCCGAGCGACATCCGGCGCCATTTTCATGTGGACCGGAAGCCGCGGCCGGACAGTAAGATGACTACTTCCGGTCGCGGCTTCCGGACATGTGATTAGAAGCAAGTACTAGGAGCGGAGAGAGCGGACGGAGCGAAGGAAGCGGCGGCAGGAGCAGGTAAGTTATGTCTGTGTTTGTTCGTGTTTTACTGTGTGATTACCACTGTATGTAAGCCTACTACACTGTGTATTCGCTCAAAAAATGGCGGCACACAGTGTAGGAGGTTTGAACATTCAATCCCCTCCTTTCTCCTGGCACTAGCCAGGATAAGGGAGGGGTAATTCTGTGAGCTCACTAGAGCATCTGTGTCTACACCAATTTTGCAGCATAAAGCAATGTGGTTGCTTTACCACATGCCAATGCTGCAATTTTGGGAATTGCTCCCTCTAGTGACCAGCACAGGGAAATGTTAGAAATTAGAATCTAATTTATAATATTTCCTGACTTGTGAAAAAATTTTAAAAAAATAAGACAATGTCTAATCATGTATATACTAACAGTTAAACTAAAAAAAAAAAATTTCTAGCGACACATTCCCTTTAAAAGCCTAAAAGTTTGATATTCTAGCAGTGCTCAGAACAAAAAACTTGGGAACCTGAAAAGTTATGTCTTTTACCATCGTAAATAGTAAAGGTCTGTTCATAATGTTTCTGGTGCAGAGTTTAACCACAGCAGACAGATGTTGCATTGAAGTTCACACAATTTTGTCTAAAAATGCTTGGATATTAGCTCAAGCTGCTTTTTTTTTTTTGTTTGTTTGTTTTTTTAAATTCCAGCATTTCCTATATCTCAGGTTTTTGATTTTGCAGTTATGCCCCATAGACTTCAATGGATAAAAAAATCACAACATGTAAAATGTATGATAAAACCACAATCACATTTACAGGGTGTTCTTCACAGTGGCTCTGTGGTTAGCACTCTGGTCGTGGTTTTGGAATCTAACCAGGGGAACATTGACATAGAGTAAAGGGGTTGCTCCTGGTACTCCAATTTCCTACTTAACAGTAAAAAAAAATACTGATAGGTTATTTGGCTTCCTAAAAAATTATTTCAGGAAATAAAGTAGATGAATACACTGATTTATTAATGATAACTTGGTTGGCGTATGTGGCAATTATGGCCCTGTTCTCTGTAAACTACTCGAACACAGAGTAAAAAAAAAAACCATCTGATTAAACAGAATACAGAACCTGATCTCTATCTTTTAATGCAGAATTGAGGTTTCTTTAACCCCTTAAGGATGCTGCCTTGTTTGGACCTTTAGGACGCAGCGTTTTGTTTTCTTTCCTCTTTTCATCACTGGACTTCAAAATTATAAATTTTTATTTTTCTGGCGCATAGCCGTATTAAGGCTTGTTTTTGCAGGATGAGCTTTCTTATTTTTAATGCCACTATTTCGAATGTACTGAGTAACTTTTATTAACTGCTTTTTGGGGGGATGAAAAAATATAGCAGTTCTGCAATTTTTTTGTGAGGATTTGTTTCTACAGCGTTCAGCATGCACTATAAATGACATGCTAAAGAGAACCTTTCACCTTCTCATACATGTGCAGCTGAGTGCAGTATGTAATGGGCAGGGCTGCACAAACCCTGGGGCACTTTAAAAAATGTTCCTATCTTCCTCCGTTATTCATATATCGATGCCGTTATATTTGGTGCCCGATAATTAACCCCCTGAACGGTCAATGGGGCGTGTAATTGGCAAGGGGGCGTGTAACATCGCTGTGACACTGTCCAATCAGCTACGGACAGTGTCACAGCAAGAGCTGGAGAGAGGAGAACGTGTGCGCGCGCAGCTCGGAGCTGTGCGAGCATGCGCTCACACGCTCTCACTCTGCAGCTCTTGGCAGATAAAGACGACAAGACTGATCTCTCGCGAGAGATCACAATTCTGTCGTCCTTTGTTGCTGAGAGCTGGAGAGTGAGTGAGCGTGTGCGCGCACACACGCCTGCATGCGCGCACAGCTACGATGCCGCTGCCGAAGATACTCCCACCGCCATGGAACAGAAGAAGAAGTAGTCACAGTCTTCTTCTCTTCTGTTCCATGGTGGCGGTGGAGCAGTGTGTATATAGTGTATGTAGTGTGTGTGTATGTGTGTGTGTAGGAAGGCCAGACTGGCCATCTAGTAGTACTAGCAAACGCCCGATGGGCCCAAGGAGCTCGCAACAACACAATTATACCTGATTACTATATTGCCATAGCGGTTCCCTTGCCACGGGGCCCGGTAATATCTATTGCATAAAACCAATCCAACCGATGACCGCCAATATCATTTACGACTCCCGTCTTAAGGTCAAACACAAAAATAGAGATGGGAGGTAAGGACACTGATAATTTAGAATTGCAAAATACACCTATGGTGTCCATGCAGCCTGAAATTTGTCCATAGTGTTGAAGATAAAACAGTTAGAAATTCCAGGCAACAGACATCCTTGAATCTAGAATTAAATTGTAACAAAAATTGCACCAGAAACGGCAACTGTCTGTGCGATCTGTGTTGTAGTTTTTGGTACCGTTTTTTTAGAGCATTTCTTATGCCATTGTAACTACAGCGCTAAGTGAAAGGGAAAATACTGTAAGTAGGAGAATATCCAAACTTCCATTTTCCAACCATTGTTAGTACCTTACAAAGTGTCTCTGATTGACTTAAACAGAATAATCCATTTAATGATGTAATTGCCAACTGCAAAGTACTTGAGTATCCACACCGTGCAGTGTTTAATCTCTACAAATGAATTACGCCAACAAACAAGGTTCTTGGGTTTTAATCATTCTAAGCAGTGGAACTTCAGCAAGCCATACACTGATGAGGAATATCGTGTTACATGCTCCAAGGGCATGCATGAATCCTCTATGGGTTTAGCTGCAGGTATTTACATTGTAAACTGAGTAACACTTCATATTTTGTGACACTAATTACGCTAACTGCTTCGTAACTACAAAGAAACTGGAATTCCTATTTTAAATTAATGACCTTTGGAATCCACAAGAAAGTAGTCACTTTAAATGTTTTCCAAGCAGGCCTTGTGCCTAAGAGAGACATTTATGTGACTTATGTGTAGTTACTGTATTTTCCCAATATGATTATCCCCATGTTAGGTCAGATAATGAGGCTGTAAACTGGTAATATTAGCCTGGGCTCTTTCTTTCATACTGACCAGACTCACTTAACAGTGTTCCTCTATTTTTTTATTTTTTTTATGAGCTTTGTGTCGGTTAATTAATAATGATATTAATTTTCTAACCTAGGCATATCTCAAGAATTCCTTAAAGGACATTATTCCAATTTATAGAAATAAAATATTCTGCAGTTTAGGTCGTGTGCCAATTGTTTTACAATACAGACGATTGAATTTTTGTATATATGCTGTCAGGTATATGTGTATGCATGTACTGTATATGTGCAACAGTATGCACGAAAAGCGCTGTTTACACTGTGTTCGGGGTATACATTCATCATGCACCTTTAAAGTGCGCTGCCGAATGTAAGCCTCAGATGTATGCAACTGTATGCCTATACAGTTTCATATGTCTGCCATTGACTAAGGCTCTGTTCCCACTGAGTTTTAACCACACGTTCGGTGTATTTGCCTGGAAATCTCCCAACACGTATTCTAAACATATCCATACAGCTCCATTCCCAAGCCAGATGGCAAAAAAGAATCCTTTTGGCATCTGTCAGGCCCGTATATGCTGGTATACACTGAACTGTATAGAAAACAGTCGAATAGGCTTTTCCATTCCAGAAAAAAATACGTATACCATATATTGATGACGTATTCCACTATGTAAGCTATACAGTGGAATGCGTCACTGCTTCCATCAGTGGTATAAATGGGGAAATCCTCCCAAAATATATCTCCAAAAAAGTGTATACTTATGTAGCGAAAAATAGGGGTAATGTAAAGAGGTGAATTGAGTATTTGACGTGGGAGAAATTATCCCTAATGGGAGAGATGATTGCTAAGATGAGAAGCGTTGCACCCTTCAGGGTAGTAATATGCATAAAGGCTTATCTGCGTGTCTCTCAAGTTAAGATAGATGGGTTAGATGGGGGGGTGCCTCGAGGTGATGTCATGGGGGGAGAAGCATTAACATTCCTAGATGTCATTGTATGCAAAATGGAAGAATTGGCTTACTGGGAACTTTGGCAATATACCCGCATTAGAGTCCATCTTAATGATCCATAACTGCAGGGGGAGGGTCTTGGACTCTCCAATATAGGGGGGTTATTGTTTTCGCCACTGAGGTCGGAAGGAATCGGAGGGTGCCTAAATAAGGACTAATGGAGCAGAGAGAAAAATGTGCTGACCAAAAATTTTGACAGATAAAGTCAGTAATATCTTTCCAGTAGTCTTGGAGTTTTAGACATCCCCACCAGATATGTGTCCTTGTTCCAGTGAGGGATTACACTGCCAACACTTGTCTGAGGGGATCAAATTGAGTTTGTATAGATAGTCTGATGTCTGGTACAATCTAGTTAGTGTTTAAAAGAGTCCTTCTGGATTCGGACACACCTGGAGAAACATTTTAAAATAAAAGTAGTTTCCTCTCTAGAGAGGGTCATACTTAGCTCCTTTTCCCAGGCCAGAAGATACCTAGGTTTATCTGGTATATTTCTAAGAAGTAGAACTGTATACATTTTAGAGATATGGTCTTTGGGGGAGCGGGTAGTAGCAAAATCGCTTCCAGCTAGGCAGGTTGTTAAAGTCTAGGAAATTGAACCAGGAATTGTTATCATGTTTCTGTAAAGATATGGTCATATAAGAAGTTGGTTGGAGGTGGAGAAGATGGGGAGGGGAAAGATCTGAGGCCAGGTATCATCTTATACTTTAGAAATGCTAACCGCTTTTATGTAATTCCAGAAGTTTAGCAGGGCCAAAGAAATTCCAAAGTACTGACCAAAGTACAGCGACAGGAGTCCTAAGGGAGATAAGGGAGAGATCTCCCTGGGAGGGTCAAAGATTGACAAAAAGTGGTGGAACACCTCTATAATACCTCTTGTGAGGAAGCTAGCTATTTAATCGAGTTATGCTTTGGCTTTACACACCATAGATGGCCAAGAAGTTGAGGTCCAAGCAAGGTCCTTTCCAGGTAAACATGTTTGGAATATTGTTATCTGTTAAAATGTATTCATCTACTTGGATGGATTGCGCGATAGTAAAGTAAGGCGTCTGTTTTAAGGTTTCAGAATCAGGTAGGCTGTGTTTTTTAGTGTTTCATAGAAATCGGGAAATAAGCTGTCTGATGGTGATAAAGAAAGATTATGGGAGGAATATGGGGTCTGTTTGGAGTTCGTAAAGTAATTGCAGTAAAATACTTGAGAGAAGGGGGATAATAAAAAACATCAGTTGTGTTTTGAGTTTAGTGAGTAGCAGAGAGGATGGGGTTTTGGTAAGGTTAATTCCTAGATATTTAATTTGATGTCCATACCATCTGAAAGGTTCTAGGTTCTCGAGAGCGCAGACCTCTTTGGTTGTAGCAAAGATGTTGAGGACTGTTTTATATGTAGTTTAATGGAAAATATATATTTTCTTATCGTGTTTTCGGTTTTGAGCGCAGTGGATGAAGGATACAGTATAGTAAGTATCAGTGGGCTAAAAGTTCACAGTTTAAAGGATAACTAAACTTTCCAAAAACTTCTGACATGTCATAGTGACATGTCAGAAGTTTTGATGGGTGGGGGTCTGATCACTGAGGCCTCCACCAATCACTAAAACAAAGCGGCATAAGCACTCTGGTGAGCGCTGAGCTGCTTGGTTTCTGATACAGAAATAATGTAGGACTAGGGAACGTATTATAAAGAAGCTTTCTTAAAGGGGTACTATAGGCAGTGGCATACACAGAAATCATATGTCCCCATAGCAAAACTCAGAAAGGGCCCCATTACCCACTAACATATGTACTACGCCTTTATTAAAGTTAATGTCTACCATTTCTTTTAAGGTCTAAACTTAATTTCATAAATAACTGTACTGGGAGCTATTTTTTTCTGACTGAATAAATCATGTAAATCTAGCTGGTTACAGCCACCACTAGGTGGAGCTAACGACAAGTGGATTTATATCGCTAGAATTCATTAGAAGCTAAATTCATTTGTATGCCAGTGTGCCATGTAGTTCCAGCTAGTGGCTGCTGTAGGTAGCAACAATGATAGTGATAGCACAAGCCCCATAGCAGTAGTGCCCTGACTCCATGGCAGGTACAACTCTGAAGAATTAAAATTCTGTATTCATTGCACTTAATAATAAATGTTAAATAAATTTCAAATTTATTCTGTATAAAATTTGGTCCCTGAACCACAACATGTACATTGATCTATATGTACACAGCTCACATATGGCTTGTCTATAGATTGAGTGGTCATAGAGATCAATGTACCTGGCTCATCCATAAACTAAACTGAATAAAAGTGCTTGTATAGCAAACACATACCACACACCGCACTAATCCTCAAGATCTCAACTTGGGGACAATTTTTTTAAACAGAGAAAATTGCAAGATTATATATTGGAGGTCTGACTATAAACTACTGAGCCCCTATGCAAAATATGGGGGCCCCTGTTACATTTCTGTAACAGGCCCCCCCAAATGTTACATTCTATTTATGGTACTTTTATGGTACTCTTGTCGCCCTGTGTAGCAAAGTAGCTGTTGGGCCCCCCACAAACAAGACCCAGGTTTAATCAGGTATGATCCTCCGCACCCCCCTACAGTTAGGCCCTTGTTTAACATCCCTTACACTAAATGTTAATCCCTTTAATCTTTATAAATACCAAATCTAGTTAGTATAATCCAAAAATAACTGTCTTCACTTTTAGCCTATATTTTCTTGTGCCAGTAGTTTTACCTTCTTGAAATCTACATTACAGAATTCTTAATACTTCCTAAACATCCCTCAAAAACCACAAAAGTGCAAATGTTGATACAGTAGCTAATTATGCTAAATGATTCTCCCCCAGCAGGAGCAAGTGAATATAAAGCTTCATGTTAGCAAGTGATGACCACCCAATAATCCCTTAATCTCCTGTTTGTATTTAAATGTCTTTACAGTATACTAATGATTTTATAAACTAAACTGTAATACCCAAACCTATAAACCGACTGCTGCTCCTTCTCTGTGTAGAATATTTAATGAATTCTCATTTGCTGAAGTATATGAACATTCGTTAAATTATGTAATTTCTTTTTTTATTCATTTATTTATTGGAAAAATAACATAATAAAAATCTGGGCTGGTCTTGCCTGAGCGTTGTTAGTTTTCCCAGTCTGTCTTGCAAATGGTCTTTTATTGTTTCCCGTTCCAGTTGTTACCCGTGCCTTGTTACCTGTTCCTGTTTCCCGTGCTGTGCCTTTAGTATTGAGTCGTGCCACGTCCTATGTCATCTGCCACGTCCGGAGGAATCCGCCACGTCCTCTGTCATCTGCCACGTCCAGAGGAATCCGCCACGTCCTGTGTCATCTGCCACGTCTGGAGGAATCCGCCATGTACCTGTGTCAATTGCCACGTCCAGAGGAATCCACCACATCCTGTGTCATCTGCCACGTCCGGAGGAATCCGCCACGTCTGGCGCAACCTGCGGCACCTGTGTCATCCGCTATGTTTGGAGTTATCTACTGCACCCATCTCCATCAGTGCCAGAGCTGCGGCCACTGTCTGGACTATCCAGGTACCCTTGTGCGGGACATTGTATTACTGGGGTTTCGTTTTGTTTGGCCAGCTGCCTCCCCGCTACGGCAGTACGGCCTAGTGGGTCCACTACCCGCTCCGTGACAGTACGCTCAGGCCGTGGACCCCGCTGGTCAACCTGAGACTTTCACGACACAAGCCATGCTGGCCGAGATAGAGGATCTCCAGTCACGACAAGACCAACTCCTCCTGTCGGTGAACGCCATTGCCCATCGGCTGCTTGCTCCAACCACAGTCGTCACCGCACCCATTCCTGCGGTTCCTTCTGCTACACTTCCTGTCTGTACCGGTACCAATTCCCTGTGTTTCTTGCCGCTCGCTCCACGCTATTACGGAGACCCGAGGACCTGCAGGGGATTTTTGAATCAGTGCCTGATCCACTTCAGACTACATGCCATGTCCTTCTCTTCGGATGACGTCAGGATCGCCTTCATCATCTCTCTCTTTACTAGCAAAGCCCTAGCATGGGCTAATCCTCTGTGGGAACATCAGGGACCAGAGACCCGTGACTTTCAGTGCTTCTTACAGACCTTCCGCTCGATCTTTGAGGAATCTGGGAGAGTTTCTTCGGCTGCTGCATCCTTGCTGACCCTACATCAGGGAGACCTCTCAGTGGCCGAGTATGCCATTCAGTTCCGTATCCTGGCTGCTGAATTGACCTGGAACAACGGGGCTTTGGTGGCCACATTCTGGCAGGGACTGTCTTCAGGGATCAAGGACGAGCTGGCTGCTCGCGATCTGCCATCTACCCTGGACGATCTTATCCTACTCGCCTCCCGGGTTGACATTAGAGTCCGGGAGCATTCCCAAGAGGTTCTCCGGGAGAGAGAACTTCCTAGGCTGGATTCTACTTTCCAGCAATCCTCCTCAGTCGCCCCACCAGAGGATCCGATGCAGAGTTACTATTTCAAATTGTCTACCCAGGAGAAACAACGCAGACGCACTTCTGGACTTTGCTTGTATTGCGGCCTCGGAGGCCATATTGTGCATCTTTATCCCCAGAGGCCAGAGAGACCCCATTGCCTAGGACTGATTGGAGAGACAACCCTAGATGGAACAATACCTAATAAAGCATTCTGTTCCAAGCTGGCTATTCCTGTGACCCTAGTATCCGGCGACAGGACGCATCAAGTTTCTTCCTATCTTGACTCTGGTTCTGCGGCTAACTTCATCCAGAAAGAGCTTGTGGATCATCTTCAGCTGCCCACTGTCCCCCTAGAGACATCTTTGGCTGTTTCCTCAGTTAATGGACTGCCTCTGCCTGATCCCATCATTTCTAAAACCAAGCCGTTGAAGCTCCAGGTTGGAGTCCTTCATTTTGAACTAATTTCTTTCCTTGTTTTGCCCAAGGCCATCAATCCTGTTCTACTGGGCCTTCCTTTGTTTCGACTACATGCCCCAGTCCTGGACTGGAATTCTGGAGAGGTTCTCCAATGGGGCTCCAAGTGCCATGGTCATTGTCTGTTGCAGATCCATCCTGTCAAGCCTCCTCTGCCTCAGTCATTGGCGGGACTGCCTCCCCAGTTTGCTCAGTATGCAGATGTTTTCAGCAAAAGGGAGGCTGAGATGCTGCCTCCTCATCGGACTTATGACTGCCCCATTGAACTGGTTCCTAATGCCTCGCTCCCCCGTGGTCGCGTATATCCTATCTCCTTGCCTGAGTCTCTATCCATGTCGGCCTATATCAAGGAGAATCTGGAGAGAGGTTTCATAAGAAAGTCTTCCTCCCCGGCCGGGGCTGGATTCTTCTTCGTTAAAAAGAAGGATGGATCCCTTCGACCCTGCATTGACTACCGTGGTCTCAACCAGATCACGGTCAAGAACAAATATCCGTTGTCACTTATATCTGAGCTGTTTGATCGCATACGAGGAGCCAAAAAAATTTCTAAGCTAGACCTGCGGGGGGCTTATAATCTAGTCCGGATTCGCCGGGGTGATGAATGGAAGACGGCATTTAACACCCGGGACGGGCACTACGAATATCTAGTGATGCCCTTCGGACTGTGTAACGCTCCCGCCGTGTTTCAGGAGTTCGTTAATGATATCTTCCGAGATCTCCTCTATGTCTGTGTTGTTGTTTATCTCAATGATATTTAGATTTTTTTCTCCAGATCCGACGACTCATCGGAGGCATGTCCGTCAGGTTCTACTACGATTAAGGGAGAATCATTTATACGCAAAGCTGGAGAAGTGCGTCTTTGAGAGGAGTTCTCTGCCCTTCCTGGGCTACATAATTTCGGATCATGGTCTCAAGATGGATCCTGAGAAAGAGTAAGCTGTCCTGGAGTGGCCACGTCCTCAAGGCTTAAGGGCCATATAGCAGTTCCTGGGATTCGCCACTTTCTACCGGCAGTTTATTCCTAACTTCTCTTCTCTGACGGCTCCCATCTCTACCCTTACCAAGAAGGGTGTGAAGGCCAAGGTGTGGACTCCAGAGGCAGAGTCCGTATTTATTAGCCTCAAGAAAGCCTTCACTTCAGCTTCGATCCTCCATCATCCTGACGTATCTCGGCAGTTCTCACTGGAAGCGGACGCTTCCTCTGTTGGTGCAGGTGCACTTCTGTTCCAGAGGAGCTCCAAAGGAAAGGCAGTAGTATGTGGCTACTACTCAAGACTTTTTTCTTCTGCTGAGCGCAATTACTCTATTGGAGATCGGGAGCTGCTGGCCATCAAATTGGCTCTGGAGGAGTGGAGACATCTTCTAGAGGGCGCTGCTCACCCCATCCTGATCTTCACCGACCAAAAAAACCTTACCTACCTTTAGTCTGCACAACGACTGAATCCCCGTCAAGCCAGGTGGTCGCTGTTTCTTCACCCGTTTCCAGTTTGTGCTCCACTACCGTCCCGTGGACAAGAATGTGGGGGCCGATGCTCTGTCCAGATCGTTTGACACGGTGGAGTCCCTTCAGACTATCATAGACCCGTCCTGCATTGTCACTGCTAATCCTCTGCAGGTTAGAGACATCCCTTCTGGGAGGACTTTTATTTGGTTGGCAGACAGGAGAAGAATTCTCCGCTGGGGACACAGTTCTAACCTGGCTGGGCACGCTGGTGTCCGTAAAACCCGAGACCTGATTGCTTGTCACTTCTGGTGGCCCACGCTCCCTTAAGATGTTCTGGACTTTGTCTCTTCTTGCACAGTGTGTGCCTCTAACAAAGATACTCACTCCAAGCCTGCTGGCCTGCTTCAGCCTCTGCCTGTACCCAATGCCCCCTGGCAGCACATTGAGATGGACTTTGTCACAGACCTTCCCCCCGAAGCAGGATGCAACACTGTCTGGGTGGTGGTGGACCGGTTCTCTAAGATGGCACATTTTATCCCGCTAACCGGCCAACCTTCTGCTCCTCGTCTGGCGAGTCTCTTCATTCTACACATCTTTCACTTGCATGGCTTGCCTGTACACATTGTGTCCGACCGGGGCGTTCAGTTTACTTCAAAGTTCTGGAGAGCCCTCTGTAAACTCCTGGATGTGAGATTGGACTTTTCCTCAGCTTATCACCACCAGTCCAATGGGCAAGTTGAGAGGATCAACCAGATCATGGAGAATTATCTCCGCCACTTCATCTCTTCACAGCACGATAACTGGGTGCAGCTTCTTCCATGGGCCGGGTTCTCATACAACAACCACACAAGTGAGTCCACCACTTCCACTCCATTTCACATTGTGTACAGTCAACATCCTAGAGTCCCTCTTCCAGTGTCGACCACATCTCAAGTACCAACTGCTGACTCTGCTTATGGGGACTTTTTGAAAATCTGGCAACAGACCCGGTCCTCAATTTTACTGGCAGTCGATCACATGAAGCGAAAAGCAGATACTAGGAGAAGAGAGCCGCCTCAGTATCTTCCGGGGACTAAAGTCTGGCTGTCCTCTCGGAACATTCGCTTGAAGGTGCCTTCATACAAGTTTGCTCCCAGGTTCCTTGGTCCTTTCGAGATTCTGCAACAGATAAACCCTGTCTCCTATAAGCTGCGGCTGCCTCCTACCCTTAGAATCCCCAACTCCTTTCATGTGTCCCTCCTGAAGCCAGTGGTCCTGAACCGCTACAGCAAGACTTCTAGTTCCACAGTTGCTCCCAGCGGTTCTTCTGATATATGCGAGGTGAGGGAGATCCTGGACTGCAAGAGGGTAGAAGGAAGGACTTTCTATTTGGTGGAATGGAGAGGGGTTGGTCCTGAGGAGAGGTCCTGGGAGCCAGAAGAGAATCTCAGTGCCCCTGCGCTTATTAAGAAATTCCTCTCTCGCTCTGGCCCCAAGAAGAGGGGGCATAAGAGGGGGGATACTGTAGCGTCCATGGCCGCAGGCCGTCGGATTTACTCACCTCCCGATGCACGCAGCCATGTATCCCTGAGCACTGGCCCCCATCTCCTTCCTAGGAGACGCGAGCGCTCACTTCCGCTCTGTTTTGCTGTGTCCCGTAGGGTGCGCGCGCACGCTCGTTCCCTGCTTTAAAGGGCCAGCGCGCACAAAGGAAATCGTCATCATCATCAACTGCCATGATTATAGGAAGGACCCAGGCCTTCTGACCCTTGCCTGAGCGTTGTTCATTTTCCCAGTCTGTCTTGCAAATGGTCCGTTAGTGTTTCCCGTTCCAGTTGTTACCCGTACCTTGTTACCTGTTCCTGTTTCCCGTGCTGTGCCTTTAGTATTGTGCCGTGCCACGTCCTGTGTCATCTGCCACGTCCAGAGGAATCCGCCACGTCCTGTGTCATCTGCCACATCCAGAGGAATCCGCCACGTTCTATGTCATCTGCCACGTCCGGAGGAATCCGCCACGTCCTGTGTCATCTGCCACGTCCAGAGGAATACGCCACGTCCTGTGTTATCTGCCACGACCGGAGGAATCCACCACATCTGGCGCAACCTGCGGCACCTGTGTTATCCGCCACGTTTGGCGTTATCTACTGCACCCATCTCCATCAGAGCCAGAGCTGTGGCC
Source organism: Rhinoderma darwinii (assembly GCF_050947455.1). Lineage (NCBI taxonomy): Eukaryota > Metazoa > Chordata > Amphibia > Anura > Rhinodermatidae > Rhinoderma > Rhinoderma darwinii. Next base: position 287,879,950 of record NC_134691.1, read on the forward strand.
ACTGTCTGGATTATCCAGGTACCCTTGTGCGGGACATTGTATTACTTGGGTTTCCTGTTGTTTTGCCAGCTGCCTCCCCGCTACGGCGGTACGGCCTAGTGGGTCCACATTCAGTATACAAATCCCAATTTATATTGTAAGGTCTAAATACACATAGTTTCATAAGGAAATCCAAATAATATATTTTATTACTAATTATGGTTCTCTCATATTCACCAACATTTAGAAATCTGAAATTGTAACCCCCTGCATCCAACCAACCATAGGAACAATTCAACCTCAAACACAAAACAAAATAGATATGCCAAACATGCACCCATAACAGTGTGTGCCAGCCACAAATACCCTCACAAATGTGTACCTGCCATATATATACCTCCATAACTGTGTTCCTACCAAAGATGTGTCCGTATCAGGGTGTCTGCCACACATGACCCAATGGCATGTTGGGAGTTGTAGTTTTACAACAATTAAAAGCTTCAGGTTGAAGACCACTACCTCACAGTGTTTCTCCATCCACAATGTGTGTGTGAAACTTACAATTAAGCCAATAGAATGCACTCCATCTAGAGGTGAAAAAAAGGGGAGAAGTATGAGGGTCTTTTCACACATTGCAGCTATAATGTGTTTCTTTCAATGTTTTCCCCAACATTTTAGCAAATGCTGTGTTTTTTTAATATATATTTCACAAAAATGTCAAAAAACGCAACATGACGCTTAGAATACACCGTAGATTCTTTCCTTTATACTTTTCCTCCTATTAGGATCCACTCCTGACATTAGCAAAAAAAAAAAAAAGCATCAAGAACTTCACCAAACTGTCCTGTGCGAATCTGATCTTATTGGTACTCTATATGGCCAAAAATATGTGGACACTCCTCCTAATTATTGACTTCAGGTATTTCAGTCACACCCATTGCATAAGGGTACATAAATCTAGCACACAGCCATGCAATCTACATAGATAAACATTGCTAGTGGTATAGGTCTTACTGAAGAGCATAGTGACATTAAATGTGGCACTGTCATCATATGGTTACCATAGAAACTGTACCGCCCAGCGTGTAATTGCAGCTCTCCACGCTCAATGTCAGATCTTGAAAATGTATAGGATATTTACTAGTGTGTTATATAAATATTTCTGTGAAGTCCCTATTAATACAGTATGTGATGTGTATATATAAAGTATTTTAATTGTTTTATTTAATGAGGTAGATCAGGGACAATTTGCAGCGAATCCGACTATTTCGAGAGCCGCATACACGTCTATATCACTCGGATAGGGAACCTGTTGTTAAAAATCTTAATCCTGTGGGCCCCTGGACTGTGTGGCCAGTCGCAACTGCGACCGCTGTGAGCACTGTAACCTCTCCTCTGTTGCATCACTCACTACAGAATTCCAAACTGCCTCTGGAAGTGACATCAGCACAAGAACTGTGCATCGAGAGCTTCATGAAATGGGTTTTCATGGTTAAGCAGCTGCATCTAAGCTTAAGATCACCATGCGTAATGCCAAGTGACGGCTTGAGTAGTGTAAAGTATGTTGCTACTGGACTCTGGAGCAGTAGAAACGTGTTCTCTGGAGTGATAAATCCAGTTTCACTATCTGACAGTCTGATAGATGAAGTCTGATGGGAAAAGCTACCTACCTGCCTGGTGCCTACTGTAAAATTTGTTGAATTAGGGATAACGGTCTGGGGCTGTTTTACAGGGTTTGGGCTAGGCCCCTTATTTTGAGTGAAGGATAATGTTAATGCAACAGCATATTGTATGATTCCTAATTTGTGGTAACAGTTTGGGGAAGGCCCTTTTTTGTTCCAGTAGGTCCTTAAAGACATGTTTGGACAAGTTTGGTGTAGAGGAACTTGAGTGGCCTGCACAAAGTCCTGACCTTAACCAAATACAACACCTTTGGGATCAATTGGAATGCCAATTATGAGCCAGAACTTTTGATTAACATCAGTGCCTGACTTCACAAATGTTCTATTTGGAGACACACTCCAAAATCCTGCAAAAAGCCTGAAGGGTAAAGGCTTCTATAGACACAAAAAGGGGCGCCAACTCCATATTAACGCCCATGAGATTGAAATTAGATACACAACAACTCATATAGGTGTGATGGTCAGGTGTCCACATTCTTTTGGCTATATAGTGTATATGTGTAATATAAAAGACCAGGCTCACACAGGACAGTTTGTGCAGTTCACGATACAGTTTTTTGCGAGTGGATCCATATAGAATAAATTATTCAGAGGATTAAGTTTTTGGATAAATGTTAATAATAGAAGTGAATTTCTTAGAATACAATGGGAAGTTGTTTTAAAAAAAATAAATAAATGCGTATTAGTGTGTATTAATAAACTTTGTAAATACATTTTTATTAAAAAGTATTTTTATTTTTTTAAGATACAGCTGCTCTGTATTCTGTATACAGAGCAGCTGTATTGTTCTCTATTCACTGAATCCATCAGTCCCACTTACCTGACGGGTTCAGTGATACGCAGGATCCACCTGTAAACTATCACATCTAAGTTGTGATTCTTTACAGATGGGTCCTGCGTATCACAGACACGCAGGACCCGCTGTCACTGAACCCGTCAGGTCAGCGGGACTGACGGATTCAGTGAAGGTTGAACGATACAGCTGCTCTGTACAGAGAATACAGAGAAGCTGTATGTATTTACAAAATGTAATAACACACTAATATACATTTTCATTAAAAAAGAAATCACTTTAAAACATTTACATATCCTTTAACCCCTTCCCGCACCTTGGCGTAAATGCACGTCCAGGTGAGCAGTAACTTCGCGCACCTGGGCGTGCAGTAACGTCCGCGCTTTAACAGTTAACCGCCTCGCGGCGCTACACCGCAGCAGCGGTTAACTGTGCAGGGTGTCTGCCCTGCTCTCCCCGTTGCCGATCAGCGGCCTTTCACCGCTGAAATCAGCAATTAACCCCTTCGATGCGGTGGTCGATTGCGATCACCACATTGAAGAGGTTTACAGCGGATCGGCAGCCCCCCACATGCATTTGCGGGGGCTGGCGATCCTTATCACGGCAACCAGAGGCCAGAAAATGGCCTCCGGGCTGCCATGTACGGAAGCCTCGGAGGAGCAGCCACCGGCCGGTCCTCCGATGCTTCCTGTCGGTGTGACAGTTACGTCACAATGACAGAACACATTACACTACGTGTGTAGTGTAATGTGTTCTAGCAGCGATCAGAGCTGCAAGTCTAAGTGTCCCCTAGTGGGACAAGTAAAAAAAGTAAAAAAAAAGATGATAAAAATGTTTTTAAAAAGTGTAAAAATAAAAGTTAGAAGTGACATAAACAAAGAATGCTTTTTTTCCTATAATAAGTCTTTTATTATAGGAAAAAAAATAACATGTTAAAAAAAGTACACATATTTGGTATCGCCGCGTTCGTAATGACCCCATCTATAAAACTGTAGTATTATTTTTCCCGCACGGTGAACACTGCCAAAAAAAAATAAACGAAAACAGTGCCCGAATCACAATTTTTTGTTTACCAACCCTCCCAAAATATACAATAAAAAGTGATCAAAAAGTTGCATGTACGCCAAAATTGTACCAATACAAACTACAACCCGTCCCGCAAAAAACAAGCCCTTAGGGCATGCCCCCACATGGCGGATTTCCTCCGCAACTGTCCGCATCAATGCCGCACCTAATCCGGGTTGCGGATTACGGCTGCGGATCTGCCCAAAATGTGCAGTAAATTGATGCGGACTAGCTGCTGCGGACTGCGGAAAAAGTGCTTCCCTTCTCTCTATCAGTGCAGGATAGAGAGAAGGGACAGCACTTTCCCTAGTGAAAGTAAACGAATTTCATACTTACCGGCCGTTGTCTTGGTGACGCGTCCCTCTTTCGGCATCCAGCCCTACCTCCCTGGATGACGCGGCAGTCCATGTGACCGCTGCAGCCTGTGATTGGCTGCAGCCGTCACTTAGACTGAAACGTCATCCTGGGAAGCTGGACTGGAGACAGAAGCAGGGAGTTCTCGGTAAGTATGAACTTCTATTTTTTTACAGGTTGCTGTATATTGGGATCGGTAGTCACTGTCCAGGGTGCAGAAACAGTTACTGCCGATCGCTTAACTCTTTCAGCACCCTGGACAGTGACTATTTACTGACGTCTCCTAGCAACGCTCCCGTAATTCCGGGAGCCCCATTGACTTCCTCAGTCTGGCTGTAGACCTAGAAATACATAGGTCCAGCCAGAATGAAGAAATGTCATGTTAAAAAAGCAAGACGCATCCGCAGCACACATAACATGTGCATGACAGCTGCGGACTTCATTGCGGAATTTAGAATCTCCATTGAAGTCAATGGAGAAATTCCGCCATGAGTCCGCAACCAGTCCGCCACTGCTCCGCAACAGACAGAGCATGCAGCGGACACCAAATTCCGCTCCGCAGCCTATGCTCCGCAGCGGAATTTTACGCATCGTCTAAACGAACACTTCTAAATTTAAGTGGAAGTCAATGGAGAAACGGCTCCGCTGCGGATTAACGCTGCGGAGTGTCCGCAGCGGAATTCAAGTGAAATTCCGCCACGTGTGAACCCAGCCTAACACCGCTTTTTTGACTAAAAAATAAAAAAGTTATGGCTCTCAGAATATGGTGACACAAAAAATAATTTATTTTATAAATAAGTGATTTTATTGCACAAACGCTGCAAAATGTAAAAATAATATATACATCTGGTATCGCCGTAATCGTATCGACCCGCAGAATAAAGTAAAATGGTCATTTATAGCCCAGAGTGAAGGCCATAAAAAAAAGAATAAAAAACATTGTCAGAATTGATGGTTTTTGGTCACCTTGCTTGCCAAAAAATGGAATAAAATGTGATCCAAAAAATTTCTGATACCACAAAATGGTACCAATCAAAACTACAGATTGTCCCACAATGAATAAACCCTCACACAACCGGTGGAGAAAAAAATAAAAAAAGTTCTGGCTCTCAGAATATGGCGATGCAAAATGTGCAGAGTGTTCCAAAAGCAGATAAGATCGTGCGCCATTTATCAGTGCGACACCGGCCACATATCTAATAATTATTATTTATTTACTGATTATACCCACTTATTATACCCTGATGTACCCTGCACAGATAACATATGCCCCCACATTATAAACTGAAACACCAGTAAAACCCCAAACAGAACAACTACCAAGCTACATCTGCGCCCCAAAAGCCAAATGGCGCTCCCTCCCTTCTGAGCCCTGCAGCGTGCCTAAACACCAGTTTACGTCCACAGATATGGCATCGCCATACCCGGGAGAACCCGGTTAATATTTTATGAGGTATTGTCTTCAGTGGCACAAACTGGGCATAACATGTAGCGCACTAAAATGGCACATGAGTGGAAAATTGTAATTTTCACTCTGCACCATCCGCTGCACATTAACCCCTTCGCGCACCACGACATAGCATGTCTTAGTGTGGGGGGTGATGTATGGAGCGTCTCACGTGAAAAATAAAGAATTTAAAATGGCAAAATCGCTGTTTTTTGGTCACCTTCGCTCTACCTAAAAATGTAATAAAAAGTGCTCAAAAAGTTGTATGTACCAAAAAATGGTACCAATAAAAACGACCGCTCGTCCCTCAATAAATAAGCCCTCATACCGCTCCATTGACTGAAAAATAAAAAAAGTTATGGCTCTTGGAACGCGGGGAGGAAAAAACTAAAAAGGAAAATGGATCAGGCCAGAAAGGGTTAATTACTTTCTATTGCAAAACCATTTATGACCACACGTGGGGTATTGCCGTACTCGGGAGAAATTGCTTTACAAATGTTGGGCAGCTTTTTCCCCCTTTATCCTTTGTGAAATTGAAAAAATGCAACATTTTAGTGGAAGAAATGTTGATATTCATTTTCACGGCCTAATTCTAATAAATCCTGCAAAAGACTTGTGGGGTCTAAATGCCCACTATACCCCTAGATAGATTCTTTAAGTGGTGTAATTTCCACTTTTGCGGGGTTTCCACTGTTTTGGCCTCTCAGGGGCTTTGCAAATGCGACATGGCACCCAAAAACCATTTCAGCTAAATTTGAGCTCCAAAAGCCCAATAGCGCTCCTTCCAAATGTTGGGGTGCTTTTTCTCCTTTATTCCTTGTAAAAATTATAAATGGCTACCTTTTTTCAGAAAAAAAGTAGATTTTTACCTTTACAGAATAATTCCAATGAATTCAGCAAAACAACTGTGGGGTCAAAATGCTAACTTTACCCCTAGAAAAATTCCTTGATGAGTGTAGTTTCCAAAATGGGGTCACTTTCCGGGCGTTTCCACTATTTTGTTCCCTCCAGTGCATTTCAAATGCGACACGGCACTGAAAGCTATTCCAGCAAAATCAGAATTTCAAAATCCAAATGGTGCTCCTTCCCTTCTGAGTCCTGCTGTGGGTCCAAACGGCAGTGTATTACCACATATGGGGTATTGCTATAATCGGGATAAATTGCTTTACATATGTTGGGGTGTTTTTTCTCTATTATTCCTTGAAAAAATAAAAAATGTCTATGTTTTTTCAGAAAAAAAGTACATTTTCATCTTCACATACTAATTCAAATAAATTTAACAAAAAAACTGTTGGCTCAAAATGCTAACTATACCCCTAGATAAATTCCCTGAGGGGTGTAGTTTCCAAAATGAGGTCACTTTTAGGGGTCTTTATTGTTTTGGCCCCACAAGACCTCTTCAAATGTGACATGGTACCTAAAATATATGCTAAAAAAAAGGAGGCCCCAAAATCCACTAGGTGCTCCTTTGCTTCTGAGTCCTGTGTTTCAGTAAATTAGCGCACTAGGGCCACATGTGGGATATTTCTAAAAACTGCAGAATCTGGGCAATAAATAATAAGTTACATTTCTCGGGTAAAACCTTCTGTGGTATAGAAAAAAATGTATTACAAATGAATTTTGTAAAAAAAAAATGAAATTTGTAACTTTCACCTCTACTTTGCTTTAATTCCTGTGAAAAGCCTAAGGGGTTAAAACACTTTCTGAATGCTGTTTTGAATACTTTGAGGGGTGCAGTTTTCAAAATGGGGTGATTTATGGGGACTTTCTAATATATAAGGCCCTCAAAGCCACTTCAGAACTGAACTGGTCCTTGTAAAAATCGCCTTTTGAAATTTTCTTGAAAATATGAGAAATCGCTGCTAAAGTTCTAAGTCTTGTAATGTCCTAGAAAAATAAAAGAATGTTCAAAAAACAATGCCAAACTAAAGTAGATATATGGGAAATGTTAACTAGTAACTATTTTGTGTGGTATTACTATCTGTTTTACAAGCAGTTACATTTAAATTTAGAAAAATTTTAATTTTTGCAAGTTTTCTGCAAATGTTGGTGTTTTTTACAAATAAATATTGAATTTATCAACCAAATTTTTTCACTAACATAAAGTACAATATGTCACGAGAAAACAATCTCAGAATCGCTTGGATAGGTAAAAGCATTCCAGAGTTATTACCACATAAAGTGACACATGTCAGATTTGAAAAATCGGCTTCGTCCTGAAGGCCAAAACAGGCTCAGTCCTGAAGGGGTTAAAGCTGTATTTTCTAAGATATTGACCAATTTTGTATTATAAGCTTCTTTCTTTTCAAAAATATTCACTGTACACCCACCTCTATAGTGATAAAGGTTGGTACAGAAGGTAATCTCCATTTCTAATGCACGGTAAATTAAGGCTAACAACAATGTACATTTATGTACTAATTTGTATATTTATAAACCCTGCCTTCATATAAAGACCCTGTCATTTAATTAAAAAGGGGACAGCAATTGACTTTACAATTTATAAACAATGATGTGTTTATTCTCGCGCAGGCATTCCAACGAGAGGTGAGCCTGCGAAAAGCACTATAAAATAAAAAAAAGTAAAAACAAAATGTTGAGTTAACTATCTAAAAGTTTTAAGAGGTAATAATTGAAGGTTTTTTCTTCATGAAAATGTTGTGAAATAAAACACACCTGACTCTGGTGCGAGGACTGAATAGCTCTATTACTTGTTCCATATTTAAGTGGGATCGTTTGTGAAAACACATGTACATCTGGTCTGAAAAAATAAAACACAGCCACTTTGTAGATTGCGTAACAGAATTTATGGGTTTAAGATTAGCACCGTATCGGAAAATGAACCTCGTGTTACCTAAAACACACCGTGGAATTTAATTTTCCTCTATGTTCTTGATCCTCATTAAAATTAGCAGTGAGGAGAAGGGGGTGGGGATACAATGATAACAAGAAATACAAATAGACAAGCTTAATTTCAAAGAGTCTCGAAATTTATTTTTAAAGGGAATGTCTATATTTACTTTTAGTTTCATTAATTATTTTTATGTATTTAGACAATAAATAATGTGTTTGTTCTGTTTATTTTATTTTTTAAATGTTGTAGCAATTTATTTGACTGTGCGTGGCCATATTGCAGACATACACACTTCCTCCCTGTATTTCCTGTATAGACTGTACAGCAGCAGGTGAGTGCTTTATGGCAACTGAACTGAATGGGAATCAATTGACAGAAGAATGTCATTGATTATTACAGTCTTCAGTAAGTCATGGAGTACAGTTCCTCCGTCAGTGACCAGGATGTGACAAGAGGGCTGCATAAAGAGCTGCAATATTTCAAGATTATTTTTTCTGTTGATAAAATGATGTAGATATGTCACCCAAAAAAAAAGGAAAATGTTTAAAAAAAATGTTTATAATACAAAAACTGCATTAAAATAATGTGTCATTTTTTAAATTATACATTTGTTGATATATTCCCTTTAACCAGGGGCATTGCTAGGGTCTTAAAAGATCAGGGGCACAAGCCCCGAGACGTATATATTTACAAGCCCCACCCCCTTTTTTCTTTTTTACATATATATTGGGGTTAGCATATCTATAACACTAAGGTTCCTATAGCTACACCGCTGGATAGAATTGGATGCGTTGTCTCAGCAGACAGTATCATACATGATAGGATTAGGGCTCATTCAGATGATTTTGAATCACGTTGAAATAACGTACAGCACACGGACCCGTTGATTTCAATGGGGCTATTCACACATGCGTGAGTTTTCACACAGCGTGTGTCCATTGCGTGAAACAATGCATGCCCTATATTAGTGCGTTTTCTCGCACCTAGTCGCCCATTAAAGTCAATGGGTCCGTGAAAACCACAGACAGCACACGGACGACATCCGTGTGCTGTCCATGTTTCACGCATGAATTACATTGAAAAAAAAGTGCTTGCAAGTGCGTGAAAAACATATGCCACACGCAAAGCACACTGATGCAAAACGCAAAGCACACGACCAGATTTACACTCATTTTTTACGCACATAAATCTGTCACGCTCGTGTGAATGTAGCCTTAGATACAGGGCCTCAGCAGTAAAAATTTGGCATTTCTGGGGCTCCAAGCACAGTTATGTCTCAGGGCTCTAATCAAAGACACCTGTAGAGAGTTCCCCACACAATACCCCCACGTGATAGAGTTAGATACAGGGCCCCAGCAGTAAGTATCCTTGTACTAACATATGTCCACCCCAGCCCCAAGACGTGTGTGTGTGTGTGTGTGTGTGTTTGTACGTATATGTGTGTGTGTGTGTGTGTGTGTGTGTATATATATGAGACATCATATCTGTAGCACTCTGACCCTATAGCTATGGATAGGATTAGATACAGTGGATCAGCAGACAGTATCACACATGATCGGATTAGATACAGTGGCTCAGCAGACAGTATCACACATTATAGGATTAGATATAGGGCCCAGCTCGCTGACATTGGGGCTCCAGCGCTGGACGCAGAAAAAGTAAGAATAATAATTGTTTTGATTTTGAATGTGTTACAATTTTTTTTTGTGTGTTTGTGTTTTTTTACAGGTTCGGTCGTTGGACTACGTCGGATTCGAGGACTACTTCGATGACGCCTTTTTTTATTCTCAATAAAATGGTTAGTGAGGGTTGTGTGTTTTTTTTATTTCAATAACATATTTTTTTATGTCCTTGTATTTTTTAAACTTTATTACTACTGCCTTACTAATAGCTGCTGGCTGATTGACAGCGTCCATTACTAAGGCGGGGCTTAGCGTTAGCCAGTACCCACCGCCACAAGGGTACTGCGAACAGCCTGGTACGATCCAGTACCCGATCATATGTAGGGATGGTTAGGCAATGGGGTGGCCGCAGGCTAGTGTTACTAGGCTGGGAAAAGCCAAAACAGTGACCCTTCCCATCTAGGTAATGCTAGGCTGCTGCTGCTGCTATGTTGTATCTGGCTTGTCATGAAAAATGGGGGTGGCTATGCCGTTTTTTCCAATTATTTATTTAAAGAATAAAAAAAATTACATGTGGTTCCTCCCCAATTTTTATGACCAGCCAGAAACAACACAGTTGCAGCAGGCTAGCATTACCAGGGTGGGAAGGGCCACTGTTTTTGGCCTTTCCCAGCCTAATAATACCAGCCTGCGGCCGCCCCAGTCCCCGACCATCGCTAACGATGGTCAGGTACTGGATCGTACGTGGCTCTTCCCAGTACCAGTGGGGGCGGTGGGTACCAGGGTAATAATGGGGGTTAGTGCTATCTTCTGCACCGGCTAACACTAAGCCCCACCTTAGTAATGGACGCTGTCAATCAGCCAGCGGCCATTACTAAAGCGGTAGTAATAAAGTTTAAAAGAAAATACAAAGACATAGATAAAATATTTCATTGAAATAAAAGCCCCCCACACACAATCCCCATTAACCATTTTATTGAAAATTAAAAAAAAAAGCAGATTTTCAGACATTTTTAAATCAAACTCGAGTTTTTCGCTGCGTTTTTTCTGGACGTTTTTGGAGCTGTTTTCTGTAGTCAATGAAAAACGGCTCCAAAAACATTGTTTTCCCATTGAAATCAATGGGCAGATATTTGGAAGCGTTCTACATCCAATTTATCGTCCGTTTTTCGTCCGTTTTTCGTCCGTTTACGGCCCGAAAAAACGGCCGAAAATAAGCTGTGTGAACATACTCTAACAATCTTTACTATAAATACATTAAATTATTTTAAGTTGGAGGCAATTAGCATATAAAAGAAAAAAAACGTAGAATTTATTGCTTTGCATTTTCCTAAAATTTAATTCTAGTTATCTAAATGCTAACATATAATTTATATACTCCAAAATAGCCCTTTTAGAAAATCCGACATAGTCCATCGACCAAACCTGTAAAAAAACACAAACACAAGAAAAAAACATTAGTAACACCACATGTGGTAGGCTTAGGTACAAGGTCCATGTGTGATATCTATCTGTTAGACCATGTATCTAAGCCTACCACAAGGTAGGCTTAGATACAGGGCCCCAGTAGACAGTAATCTTATACTGTATAAGATTACGGTCTGCTGGGGCTCTGTTTCTAAGCCTACTATGTGGTAAGCTTAGATACAGGGGCCATTAGACAGGATCAGACGTAGGCCATGTATCTAAGAATATCATGTGGTAGGCTTAGATACAGGGTCCATGTGTGACATGGTCTGTTAGACCCTGTATCTAAGCTTACCACAAGGTAGGCTTAGATACGGGACCCCAGCAGACGGTAATGTTACACTTACCCTCCTCTTCGGCTCCGGGTGCAGCTGATGTCCCAACACCATCTAGCGCTGCGATGTCATCCACGGTCACGGTCGTCACGGTCGTCGTGACGTCATGATGCGAGAAGACATCAGGACTTCTGCTGCGCTCTGTATTTTATTACATAGGCCCCAGTTACTATAGTAACTTTTATAGGTGCAGGCAGCCGCGGCCCGGTCGCAATTGCGACCCGAATGTTGAAATCGTCAGGGATTCTGGGGCATCGGGCTAAAGATCCGAGGCTTGAGCCCCGAAGGCCCGGTGCTAGCGACTAAAGAATAGAGAATAAAAACTAGATCTCTGCATTATCCACAATTTCAAGGGGAGTTTTCCCTACTGGCAATTAAATTGGAGAGACAAACTAATGAAACATATAATGAGAAATGGAAGGAAATTACAATGAGAATTGAGAAACGGGTCAATAAGGGCAGGAAAAATATATAAAAACGTCCCTACCTACAGAGTTTAGAAAGCGGTAAAAAAAAAACTGTAGTATGTTTCTGTATACACTACTTTGGGGGGTATGTGCACACGCAAACTCAAAAACGTCTGAAAATACTGAGCTGTTTTCAAGAATATATAGATAGATATAAATAAATATAAATAAATACATATAAAAATTACAAACAAAGTTTTTTTCACATTTTAGGTGTCTTCTCATAATAAAAATTAAAAACATGGAATTAATTAAACTAATCTAGAAAATGAAAGCCTCACTAGAACAGCCTACATCAGATCATACACGTTGCAAGTGCAACAATTCCCGCATTTTTGCAACATTTGTGCAACATTTCAAGTAGTAAGCAAGCCACAAAACCTAGTTAATTTGGTGCATGCCGAGTAAATTTAGCACCATTTTTGGCAAAAGTACAATTACTTTCAATCACTGTGTATATGTTATGTACTCACTTGTCCTCGTTCCAGGGATGGTCGTTTATGCCGGGTGCTGCTGCTCTCTCTGTTCCTTGCGATGCAACCGGTACAGATGCTGGAGTGCATGTGTGCCAGGCCGGGCTGTTCAGTCAATAGGGCTCTGAGCTGGTCTGGCCAATCAGCTGGCTGACTGGTTGGGAGGCTTGGCTGGTGGCCCAATCGGTGAGCTCAGCGCTCTATTTGAATCCTGTCAGACTGCTGTTCCTTGCCAAGAATTATATATTATATTGGTTACTGAGTATCTGTTTGATATTGTATCCTGCATTTTTGACTTGTCTTTCCTTGACTTCTCTTCTGATTATCCCTCCATTGCCTATGTCATGTTGACCTCGGACTGCCTGACCATCCGTTTGCCTCCTGTTCTTTGACTTGTGATATTTCTGATTATTTGAACCAACTCTCTCCCTGTTTCTGGTTTTTGCATACCCTCTCACTTTGACGTACTCTCTTCTGATTACCCAGTATTGACCCTTATCCTATTTGGTTTACTCATGCCTGTTTGCTCGGTCTGTCAGCGGCTACTCTGCAGACGCAACCTGGAAATTTGCGGCAGCAAACAATGGTTAAAGAGTGAAAACCAGCAGTTTCTTATACTTTGCTAAACAGAGTAGACATTGCCTAGTGTGGAAGCGCTATTGCTAGACAGGCAGTATCGCTATATAGCAATGTTACAGCGTATAATTCTGTCCATGGCATTTGAAGCATAAGTTCCTGGTACAGCAAAAATGTAATGGACTGTCAACCCCTGAATCCAGAACATTCTATTATTTTGGTAAAAATGTCTATTTTTGAAGATGAGTTCGGGTGACTACCTTTCCACAGATGGAATTAATGTCTTTGTCCTAATAGATTGTAGCCATAATTAAGATTGTCAGATTCAATATGCCTTTAGTTTTAATACGTAGGGTCAGACATACAAACCCATTAGAGAATAATCTAACTTTGAATTTTAGAAGAAATTCTTAGTAAGTAAAGTACCATGTAGTGAAGTATAATACACACTGACAGCATTAATGGAGAGAACTCCGCAGATCGGCATTTATATGCATTGAAATTCTTGTTTTTGCAGTTTATTATTAGAAGTCTTGAGAGTAGTCTTGGCTCTGTTTTGTACATTAAATGATTTCATATGGTGTTCTATTTGACATGTTGAATACGCTGTTTCGCTTAGTGACAAGAGCAAAAGTCAGCTCTATATACACATTTCACAACATTTCATTATATATATTTTGTTAATAAATTGACACAGAAAAAAAAATTGTGTGTCATTGCATTGTGATGGGATAATATTGGCCGTCTGCTTTGAAAATAAATGCTCCAGTTTTTGCCTCAGCATCTTTTATTCTACAAATACCACAGCAGGAGTCCATTAAGTTGTCACTGGGCTCTCTTCAGCCGGTATTATCTGTGAATTCTTCCAGGTGTGGGATTTGGCTCTAAATCAATAATTTAGGGTCCAAGTGGTTGGAACATTGGACATTGTATTCTTACCATTAACTCATAGAAATGTAAATGTATACTTGCAAAAATCTTATCAGTTCCAGTGGAAATAATATCATGTACTCCGTGATAAACCACACAAGGAACTGATTGTTAATTTCTTAAACACAGAAATTGAGTTCAGAGTCATTCAAAGTTTTTTCTATTTTCTTTATTGATAAATGCATTGACGAATATTGAGGGAAAAGTTATGGCAGGGGATTGGGGCATACTGAAGTAGGCTGAAAAGTTCCATGTAGAATGCCAACTAGGCAGTACATAAAAGTTGTTGGTTATGTGCCAAGATATACAATATTGAGAATTTTTATACATCTTTTTTTCTTGAAAATTGTACTTGCATATGGCAGTTGTGTTGTACAGACCCATAAAACAGTATCCATAGAAGTCTATGGGCCGATAATGTACCTCCGTGTGCCTTTGATTTTATAAAAAAAATTCTGTGGCATGTTCCATATCATGCCATACTACACAGGTACTCTCCCCTAGAAACATTGTATTAATGGGCAACACAGAGGCACACAAATTTATTAAGCAGGTCTTAATCTGAAAGACGCTGGAGCAAGATGGCACACGCCTCTTAATAAATGAGGCGCCTCTCTGTGTGCCAGAAAGTCAAATCTACATTAGCTACGAGCTGGTGTAGATCTGCACATCATTTATGCTAGTTTCTGATGTAAATTATAATAAATTTGTTAAGCCATGGGTGGCCCTGCTATCGGCCATCGTGAGCGATCGTTTGTATATAATTATCAGACAATGGTGGGCCAAAATTTAAAAAAATCAACCATTTTGGACGACTTTTATTTGATGTTTATGGCCAACTTCAGTAACAGATAAACCCTGCCCATATCTTATATAGAAAGATCCAATTGACACTTCCAGTTGGTCTTGAAAAAGAGCTCCTCGAAGAAGAAGAAACTTCTCATTAGGGGACATTACTAACAACTAATAACCAAATCTGAAGTTCCATATTTTTTGGTTGAAATTTACCTGTAAATACTGTTTTACCTCTTAGAAAAATGACTACACATCAAGTGGGCAGCACGGTGGCTCAGTGGTTAGCACTATTGCCATGCAGCGCAGGACAACATCTGCATGGAGTTTGTATGTTCTCCGGGTACTCCGTTTTCCTCCCACACCCCAAAAACATACCAATAGGGAATTTAGATTGTGAGCCCCAATGGGGACAGTAAAAAAGAGGACCTTTGTACAGCGCTGCGTAATATGTTGGCGCTATATAAGTAACTGAAATAAATAATAATAATAAGTGATGAACCAGTCACCTGTGGGACATTTAGAAATGCAGCACTAATGAATAAAACTGTTCCATGTTTGTTAAAAAACTAAAAGCTAAGCCCTGGCTTAAATTATTCCAGGATTGCAAAGTTGAACAAGTTGTTGATGTATTGCACTAAAGATGAATAACAGTGACCACTGAAGCAGCCAGCAACATTTGGCTTAGTGCACCCTTATTAAATCTTAAGATGTACCCTCACGTTGCTTGCTGAAATTTTATAGGGCCTAGATTTTTATGCACTTGCAACTCCCACCACCGGTTGTTTACATAAGGTGTGGAACATCTGTTCTGCTACTTTTCATTTCTTATGTTGTATTATTGTAAGCACTTTTTGTTTAGCACATCCAACCCAGTGAGATTTATTGATTCGTTGACCGGGCCGAGCAGCAAAATAAAATGCATGCATTCCTATATTAAACAAGCAATTTAAGTACATGGTAAATGGAGGGCATTTCATTACACACTTTCAGAAAATGAACATAAAGTGAAAGAATCTTTACATCTATAGTTGTACAATGGTTTTGGATCAATTGAAATATATTTAAAAAGTCTGAAAAGTTATTCTTGTGTGGTAGTTATGTTGATTTTTGCTCCAACAGAAACAATACAGGAACAAATTTAGTGTAGAAATCCTTGTGATAGTAGCAAAACATCTGTGTATTCCCTAATCAGATCAACATTTAGATATTGAAAAAAATATTGGAACACTTGACTGATAAAATATCATATAATATTCTAGGGTGTACTTAACAAAGAGGCAGCTCTCGTAGGCACTATACGGCTATGGAGAGCTTGGCTCCAGTCAACGTTGGCTCTACCCTGTGTCCCCAAATTAATTATGAACCTCTGTGGTGAGAACACCCTCACCACCGCCCCTGCTATGTTATCAAACAAGGGAGAGAGGAGCCAGTTAATCAAGCTTTATGTGTTGAGTAGAAGACAAGGACGAGGTGGATCCAGCGTTGCTGTAAATAAAACGGAACTTGTTCCAAGTTTAATAAAGATGATTTAAAATTCAGGAACAATCTGGACGATGTCCTGAGGTGCTTAGGAGAGATGTGAGGGCAATTGAAGGAGCCTACGCGTTTCAAACGCTTCCTGCGTTCTTAATCATGGCTATGATAGCCATGATTAAGAACGCAGGAAGCGTTTGAAACGCGTAGGCTCCTTCAATTGCCCTCACATCTCTCCTAAGCACCTCAGGACATCGTCCAGATTGTTCCTGAATTTTAAATCATCTTTATTAAACTTGGAACAAGTTCCGTTTTATTTACAGCAACGCTGGATCCACCTCGTCCTTGTCTTCTACTCAACATATATCGCGTGCCGACGCGAGGATCCGTGCGGTGATTCAAAGTGCAAAATCGACATACCAAAGGTGAGCTGGAGGTTTCGTCTCCCCCTCTTTTTTCTACAAGCTTTATGTGCTTATGTCCTTGGTTGACTGTGCTTGTGTCACTAATAACTGACAGCCACTGTGTATCTGCCTGTATACACGCCGGCCGTTAGTCGCTGGTGAGGGGAGCAGGAGGACGCGAGGACAGCACACTGCTCATGGATACCGCAGATGCAATAACAATTGGGGGAATTTATCAACATCTCCTCGCAAGTTTGAGTAGCAATTTACGTTGAAAATTTAGACTTCGACCATTTTACACCAGGCTTGCCACATTAGGGAAAGGGGCGTGGTCTATAAATGGGGCAGTGCCAAAGCGAGCTGTCAAATTTATTATATTTTAAGCCAGAAAATTTAAATTTAAATTGCAACAGTAGTTAATTGAATTTAATGTATTTTGAAGTTAATTGTAGTTTGTAGTTAATTGAAGTTAATGTATTTAGAATCCGTCAATATTATTATCATCTTTATATAAGTAAGTTCAGTTTTGTTACCCATTTATAGGGGTTTTCCCATTAGGGACATTTATGACATATCCACAGGATATGTCACCCCTAAACCTGGTGTTGCAGCTGAAACGTGATTTCTGACCATGAAGAAGGAAACAGAGTAGCACGCTGAGCTACGCTGTTTCCGTATCTCACATAGCAGTAAACGGAAGCATCATAGCATGCGAGCTACGCTGATCCGTAACTACCATTCAGTTCTATGGGACTTACGGAAACAGTGTAGCTCTGCAAACTATGCTGTTTTCTTCTTCATGGTCGGAAATCATATGCTTCAGCCGCTACACAGAGCGATAGAACGAGGTTTAGGGGGCTCCATTCTAGAGATAGGTGTAGGTCCCAGAGGTGGGACCCGCATCTATCTGATATTTATGACATATCCTGTGGATATGTCATAAATGTCCCTAATGGGAAAACCCCTTTAAATGCTCAGAAATTGTACATTATAGTTCTAACATATATATAATGTTCTTGAAGTTCTAGCTAAACCTCTTAATTATTTCAATCAATCACAATTTCTCATTGTAATAGGTGTATCTTGATTTATTTAGGGATGTGTGGGACAATGATGCTTTTGCTGACTTTGGAAAAAAATCAAGTATTATCACTAGCTATGGGTAATTCTTGTCTGCTATTGTTTTTTTCCATGTTGGTTGCTCTTTAGTTCGCTTTCATTAGGGCACAGCCATAATGCGTGACTCCAGCTTAGCTGCATTGTGTAAACTAGTCTGAAATTCATTTCTCTCTCCCTCATGCTTTACACTGCAGCCATGCTTGTTCAGATTGTCTACTGTATATAAACATATAAGTCCATCACAAGCTCACAGGACATCAGTGCATGTAATACAGAGTTTTCTTACCGCACAGACACAATGATTATAAACTACAAGCAGGTAAATCACCAATGAGAAAAATATCAACAGGTAAATATCACATACTGTAGGAAATGAGCTTTAAAGGGGTTGTCCGAGATACCAACATTTTTTCAAAAACTCTGTCATACATTACCCCTTATACAGACAACCTAAATAAAGCATTATTTTTTAAAAAAATTCTACTTAGCACATTTCTTCTTTGAATTCAGCACAGCTTGTTTACATGCAGTTCAGCTCTGGTTTGTTGATCTTTCCTTGTTATGAAACTTTTTTCCCGTGCACGCTCATTGCAGGCTGCAATGAGCGTGCACGTACCTTCCAAGAGTTCATGTGAGCTGTCCTTGCTCCTCCCGCTGACCTCCTTCACTGGATTGTCTCCTTGCTGACATTCTTGAAGGATGGTGAGCAAATGTTCTCCCCCCATTATGTTTTATTTCTCTTTTCAGGTCTATAAACCTCTTCGTGTCTCCCCTCACCCTCGTCCACCCTCACCCTAACCCTCACCCTCACCCTAACCCTCGCCCACCCTCCTCTATCTCACGTCTCTCTCCACTAAGGCTATGTTCACACAGAGTTTTTTTGCCGGAGGAATATCTGCCTCAAAATTCCGTCTTGAAGTTTGCGGCAGATTTACCTCTCCCTGCACGTTGATTTTTGCGTCATTTTTCCCGGAGTTTTTTGTGCGCTGTTTGCGGTTTTGTTTGCCGCTTTGTTCGGGCCGTTTTTCGCTTCGTTTATCTTGGCATTTTTTGCTTGTTTGTTTGCGTCTTTTTTTGCTGTGTTTTCCGTTGCGTTTATCGTAGCCTTTTTCGTATCGTTTCTTTTTTTGCATCGTTGTTTGCGGCTATTTTTGCTGCGTTTTTCGTTGCGTCTTTCGTGGCGTTTTCCCAGTAGTTTTTCACGGCGTTCTTTGCCTCTTTGTTTGCGGCTTTTTCCGCGATGTTTTTCGCAACGTTTTCCGTGGCGTTTATCGTAGCCTTTTTTGCGTCGTTTTTCGCCTCTTTTTTTTGCGTCGCTGTTTGCGGTTTTTTTTCTGCGTTTCGTTGCGTCTTTCATGGCGTTTTTCCTGTCGTTTTTCGTGGCGTTTTTTGCCTCTTTTTTCGCGGCTTTATTTGCGATGTTTATCGCGGCGTTTATCGTAGCCTTTTTGGCGTTGTTTTTGCGGCTTTTTTTGCTGCGTTTTTCGCGTCGTTTTCCGTCATGTTTTTCGCCCACGGCAATTGAGCGCCGCGGGCATAAAACAACGGAAATACGCTTTCTCTGCCTCCCATTGAAGTCAATGGGAGGTCAGAGGTGTAAACGCCCGAAGATGGAGCATGTCGCTTCTTTTTCCCACGAGGCAGTTTTACTGCTCGCGGGAAAAAGACGCCGACGCCTCCCATTGAAATCAATGGTACGCATTTTCGGGCCGTTTTTTACAAGTTTTGCTACGCTGTTTCCGCTTAAAAAAAAAACAGGCGGAAACATCCCCGTAATTTCAGCCGTTATGGACGCCCTCGTGTGAACATACCCTAACAATGTAGGCTTAGATACAGGACCCCAGAAGATCTTATCTAGTTCAGGACTGGGCTATTTTGCGCCTTCAGGACCAGACACCGTTTAGCCATTTTTAGCACGTGTTAGTTAAATGGCTATAACTTTTTTATTTGTTGGGCTATCGACGTGATTTTTGCGACGTTTTTTCCGTAGACAATGCAGGTTTCTTTTTTTTATCATTTTTATACACACCTTTTTTGGCATTTTAGAATTTTCTTTCATAAAGTTTGAAAATATTAGTAAAAAAAAAGCTTTTTTACGTTTCAGCTATTTTTTTTTGGTAATAACATAGTTTTACCCTAAAATAGACCTTTTATTTGTGATCGTCATTGTCTACCGTAAATTTTAATATATTACATGTCTATATTAGGGTAATTGGGTCAGCGCTAGCGTTACAACAATGATTGGCGGGGGGAACGGTATTTTATTGGGGTGGGTATTTTATGTGTATTTATTATTGTATTTTTTTTTGCACTTTACTTTATTATTTTTTTATTACTATGGTCTGTCCCCCAAAAGGTCAGAAAAGACCTTTGGGGAACGTTATATGTTTTTTTTCTTTCTTTTACACCATGTTTTTCCACTGTAACTGGGGCTGCACAGCAGCCCCAGTTACAGGGGAAATCAGCCCTCTCATAGTGACGATTGTCACTAATAGGGCTGTGCTGGGTCTTGTAAGACCCAGCAGCAGTCTGCCACTAACGGCACCCGGTGATCATGTGACCAGTCACATGATCACCGGGAGGAATAGAGACAGCGCCGCGGGGCCGCTGTCTCTATTCCTATACACAGCGTTCATTGAGCGCTGTGTAAAAAGACATCGGAGAAGACAGAAGCAGCTAAAGCTGCTTCTATCTTCTCCTCAGGGTCCCCGGCAGTCACTGACAGCCGGAGACCCGACATACAGCTGCCCGATCGCGCGGGCAGCAAGTTAAAACCCGAGCCGTAGAAAGTCTATAGCTCGGGTTTTAAGGACCCTGACCGCTGGCCGTAAAAATACAGCCAGCGGTCGGGAACCAGTTGTTAAACAGTGCACGGTGTCCCGCGGGCCGCAGATAACAGCCTCAAGGGCTGCATGCGACCCGTGTGCTGCATAGTGTTGTATAATTCCCTATCAAAGCCTACTATGTGTAGGCTTTGATAGGGGAAGAACTAAAAGTACAGAGGTCACTGTACCTTTCTAGTCCGCGGGTGCCGTCCCTCTTCACTTTTTTCACTGTGAACATGCATAGGCGCGTTCACAGTGAAAAGATGCATAGGCTGGGCGGGCGGGCACGCGCAGAAACGTCACGTCTCCAGTGACGTGTCGTGTCCCATCCGAGGTCTCGCTGGGGCGAGACCATGTGATCGGGACACGACACGACAGTGGAGGAGGAAGAAAACGTGACGTCAGAAGACATGTGATCGGCAGAAAAGAGCTGCCAGAACGGAGAACAGAAGCAAGATTGCACAGGTAAGTATATTAGGGAATACTTAATGTGTGCATTGTGTGTTTAACTTTAAAATAAAAATATATCTCGGACAACCCCTTTAATAAGGTGGGAAATATTGAGATCTGCCTAATGATTGATAAGAAGCCTGCCTATCGTGATCAATACAGGGTGGAGATCGGAACGAAAAAATGTTTGGGAGGGTTCCTCCAGCTCACCTTATCACATCAATGGACTTGCGCACGGGTCCTCGTGTCGGCACACGCATGGAGTAGAAGGAAGATAAAGAAAATGGATCCAGCGCTGAGTCCTCTGAAGTCTTTTTGTTAAAAGGAAACTATTTCCAAGTTTTATTGTAGAATTATCAAAAAATTAAAAACAATAGCATGATAGGAAAATATTCTCAGATGGAATGAGGATTTATGGCAGTGTAAGCGGTGCCTACGCGTTTCTGACGCTTGCAGCGTCCTTAGTCATGGAGATCGGAACCTTAAGGCGGAATTCACACGACAGGGTTTCCCGGCCGGGTGCTGCCCGTTCATAAATCGGCCGTCACCCGGCTGCATTAGGAACAATAGACCCCTAATGGGGCTATTCACATGACCGATTTTTTGACGGGCTGGGAGAACCGGCCGTCAAAAAATGGGACATGCCCTGTATTCGGCCGGGTACCCGGCCACCCGTCTCCCATAGAAGTCTATGGGGCCGGGTAATACACCGCCATCACCGGAATGTGTCCCGAGTGATGGCTGGGTCTACCGTCGCTCACGCACTCTCTCCTCCTCCTCACTGTGCAGAGTGCATGTGAGGAGGAGGAGGGTCTTTTTTGCTCCCTGTAGGAGTCGGAATCCCCAATCCCCGGCTGGGGATTGGGGATTCTGCTACAGGAGAAGTGCGTGACTACACTGTCCATATATGGACACAGCGATGTCACTCACTTCTGCAGCGGAATCCCCGACGCTATGGCCGGGGATTCCGCTACAGGAGAAGTGAGTGACTACATTGTCCATATATGGACACAGTGACGTCACTCACTTCTGAAGCGGAATTCCCGACCTGTGGCAGGGAATTCCTCTCCAGGAGAAGTCAGTGACTACACTGTCCATATATGGACATTGAAGTCAGTGACTTCTGCTGGAATGTGGGGGGGGGATGGGTGCAACCTACAGGGGGCTGTGTGGCATCACCTACAGGGGACTTGGTGGCAACCCCTACAGGGGACTTGGCATCACCTACAGGGGCTGGGTGGCATTACCTATGGGGGGGCTGGGTGGCATTACCTACAGGGGGCAGGGTGGCATTACCTACAGGGGACTTGGTGGCAACCCCTACAGGGGACTTGGTGGCATCACCTACAGGGGGCTGGGTGGCATCACCTACAGTGGGCTGGGTGGCATTACCTACGGGGGGCTGGGTGGCATTACCTACAGGGGGCAGTGTGGCATTACCTACAAGGGGCAGGGTGGCATTACCTACAAGGGGCAAGGTGGCATTACCTACAAGGGGCAGGGTGGCACTACCAACAGGGAGCTGGGTGGCATTACCTACAAGGGGCAGGGTGGCATTACCTAAAAGGGGCAGGTTGGCATTACCTACAAGGGGCAGGGTGGCATTACCAACAGGGAGCTGGGTGGCATTACCTACAAGGGGCAGGGTGGCATTACCTACAAGGGGCAGGGTGGCATTACCTACAAGGGCAGGGTGGCATTGCCTACAAGGGGCAGGGTGGCATTACCTACAGGGGGCAGGGTGGCATTACCTATAGGGGGCAGGGTGGCATTATCTATAGGGGGCAGGGTGGCATTACCTGCAGGTGGCTGGGTGGCATTACCTGCAGGGGTCTGGGTGGCATTACCTACAGGGGGCTGTGTGGCATTATCTACAGAGAGCTGTGTGTGGCAACAAATTAAAATGAAATTCATCCGATTTTAAAACGGACAGGGAAAAAAACGGATGCAAATCGGATCCAAATCGGCCGGTAAAAATGGCAACACGGCCCGGAACGGAATCGGAACGGATGCAAACCGGATTCAAACCGACCGGGAAAATCGGACAAAACCGGCTGATTTTCCCGGCCGACACTTGGACCCTGTCGTGTGAATGAGGCCTAAGACCTCTCAATTGCTCTTAGTGATATCTGTTTCTTTTCAATATGGCTATTGACAAGGAGGACTTTACTTTAGTGATGTCTTTTTCAATAACAAACTATACAAATATATTAGGGAATTCCATAAATAAAAATCCTTTAGAAAAAAAAATCCTGTAGTCATAGGAATATTCATTAGGATTGTGAGGAATTTCAAATTCTCTGCCATTAGGCGGGATTCACACGACCGGGTTGTTCCCGAGCCCGAGTGTCGGCCGGTAAAATCGGCCATTTTGCCCGGCCGGTGTGCATTAAGTTTTGCATCCGTGCTGGGCCGGGCAGATCCGGACAGTGACATCAGCGGCAACTCCTGAAGGGGAATCCCCATGTGTTCGGGGATTCCACTTCAGGAATTTCCCCTGATGTCACTGCCCAGATATGGACAGAGACATCAAGCGCTCTGTCCAGGAGCGGAATCCCCGAACACACGGGGATTCCGCTCCTTCAAGGAGCTAAAGTGCGGCTAGCACATAGCAGAGCGGGGAGATACCTCCCCGCTCTGCTATATTGGCGTCGCTACAGTAGTAGCAGCCGCAGCAGCAGCTGCAGCTGCTAGCGGCGCCATCGAAGGTGTCACCGGGCCAGGGTGCTTTTCAAGCAGGGGAAGGGAGCAAGCGCAGGGCTCCCTTCCACCTGCTGTACACCCCGGCCCTGCCACACAGTGTACAGCGATGCCATTCGTCAGAATGGCATCAACTCCTCCTCCTCACATGCACTCTGCGCTGTGAGGAGGAGGAGATAGAGCGCAAGCTCCGGAAAACCCGGCCATCACTACGGACACATCCCGGTGATGGCCGTGTATTACCCGGCACCATAGACTTCTATGGGAGCCGGGCGGCCGGGTACCCGGGCGAAGATAGAGCATGTTCTATTTTTTGACGGCCGGTTTTCCCGGCCGTCAAAAAATCGGTCGTGTGAATAGCCCCATTAGGGGTCTATTATTCCTAATGCAGCCGGGTGCCGGACGATTTATGAACGGCTGGCACCCGGCCTGGAAACCCTGCCGTGTGAATGAGGCCTTACTGTATGAATCCATCAGCATCACATAGGCTTACTAAATGGAGCACAGATTTCATGGTGTCATAAAACAACTGATAAACTGGTCATGAGATAATGAGCTAAGAGCAGTTCCTATGGGCTCCTTCCTACATTACTAGTGGTGATGTTATGGGGGCAATTCTAATAATAACAACTCTATTTTAGAGAATTGCACTAATAGCAATTTGCTAATGTATTCATATTATTTAAATGACCAACTTTAGTTGCAAGCGCAATTCAATGAAGAGATGCAATTCTGATTGCAGGGATTTTCTCATTTCCCACCATTGGTCTGCTGATTTATCAGCTCAAAACAGGCTGCCATAAAAAGAAACAGACTGCAAGATGTTATAAAACAGTCAGTAGTTAACACTAACTAGCTGACACTGATTCACACCATTTTATAGGTTACATTTCGAATGAATGTACATAAAAAGTTGTCACTTTGCAAACACATTGCATTACTTAGTTACAGCCTGCATTATAATCCAGAGCTGCATCCATAATTCTGCAGGCTTTATCCCGGTATTCCCTGTCCAGTGTCTGTACAGAGCTTTGCTGTCTTGATGTGTCCTCTTTTCACCAAGCAATGTATAGTAGTCTGATATAGAAACAACTAAATGTTCCCCTGCATTATAGGTGCTTGGCTAAGCTGTTGGGGATGTGTCTGATGACAAGCTTGTATCCTTTTTCCAATACCAACCAGCAGAACTCGACTATAATACCAGCTGTAATTTAGGATTTCAAACACAAAAAGGTTAAAAAAAACAAACAAAGAACACACACATGAAAAATCAAGAATAAACACAATTATTTTTATAAATATGTGGTCGTCTTCATCTGAAACTTTAGGGCCCTGTAATGTTAACGGTCCATACCTGTGTCAGAGCCTGGGCTCACCGGATGATCATCTGGTAGCCAGTCCAGCCCTGCATTATAACTATATTTAAAATGGTGTAAAAAGTGGCCATATCGTTCAAGTTTCCCAGTCCCATGCTACATTAATTGGACACTTCAGTTGCTATAGATAGCGATTATAATAATACTAATAAATTAGGAAATCGCAAGTTATTAAAATTCCTGATAAAATTTAAAACAACTAAAAGCACCAAGTTTAGCCAATTCTTAACTAGAAAGCTAGAGTTTAGTCTGTGATTTCCATGTTTCCTGCACTATGTCAGAATTTACTGTGCACGTGTATTTTGTTAAACTTGTGTCCCAGCTATTTACACAGGTGGTCCAGGAACAAGAATGGGGCTATAAGAGAAAGGCCTAGTTCACACAGAGTTGTTTGCAGGCAGAAAAATCTGCCTCAAAAGTCCTTCAGTAATTTTAATGTCAATGTGAGGTCAGGGTCGGAAACGCCTGAAGAAAGAGCATGACGCTTCTTTTTCCCTCGAGCGTTTTTTCACCATTTTTTTCGCTCGTTTTTGCCCATATTCTGGCGCAGTTTGCAATACGGTTTCTGCGTCAAAAACAGTGCCAAAAAACTCTGTGTGAACATACCCTAAGAGTACAAGCTTGACATTTATAATCTCATATTCCGCGCAGCTTACGTCATGTCTTACTGTGTCCTTGCTCCTGCACACTCACTATATAGTGTTTGGCTTGTAAAAATGATTGTGATATTTTCTATAAACTTAGTTAACACTGTTGTGGTTGCATAATTTTCTTCATTGAGGTTTGTTTTCAATCATTAAGTCATTAGGTCTCTGCTCACCCTGCGTACTGCTGACATGAAGATTCTATTTCTGAAAAAATTTGGGTTAATTTGAAAATGATATGGTTAATGACCCTCCATTGACTGCAGCGTTTCATGAACGCCTTTTGCACTTTGAGGATCACTCTGTTTATTCGTAAAAGAATAAATCTGCCTTTACATGCTTCAATAATGCTTATGATTTGGCAATGTCTCGTTTGTGCGTTTATTCGCTACATGTGTTTTACAGGTTGCCATTCTTCGATATTGCAATTAATTTGGAATTGCATTCATATGGTACAGATGCGGGCACCAAACTCTAGATAGGTGGTGAAAGGTACTAGTAAGGAAAGGAGGATACCTCCAGCTCACCAGAAATTGCGTCTCCGGACACCTCGCACGGATCCCCGCTACGGCCAGCGGTCGGTATATCAGGAAAGAGAAGGAAAAAATCCAGCGCTGTGTTTGATTAAAAAGGAAAACTGTTCCCAATTTTATTATAGAAAATAGTTAAAAATTGCATGGAGACGCAGTCTCAAGGTATATATATTGAGCGGGCTGGATGACCTTGGCCAGGTCATCCAGCCCGCTCAATATATATACCTTGAGACTTAATCAAACACAGCGCTGGATTTTTTCCTTCTCTTTCCTGGTGAAAGGTACCTTCTTATACATTACCTTATCACTGGCTGCTATCGAGATATTTTACTACTTTTTGATAAGACAGAATTCTTCAGCTTTAACATCACTTTCTGCGTTATTCCTGCACTGTGATGTCACCATGTACATGGTAAAATTTTTGTGTTTGTTATTTTTGTGCTGTAATATCGTCATGTACATTGTCCCTTTGGTCTTACATCACTGCGTGCATTATTCTTGCACCGTGACATCATTTTGTACATTATGCCTTCACTGGGATATCACTGTTTGAAGTTTTCCACTACTGTAACTTTGCGGAGTGGATTATCCTTGCAAGGTGACATTACTGTGTGCATTATTCCTTTACTGTGACAACACTGTGCGCATTATCCCTCTACTGTGACACTGTGTGACACATTATCTCTCACCTGTGCTGTAACTTCATTGAGTTGATTATCTCTTTATTGTGACATTACCATGTGTATTGTGACTATGCTGTGACACTAGGGAAAATGTACCATAGGGTAAGACCATGTGGTTGCTATAGAGCATTCGGAGAGAGGGGACCCAGTCTTTGTTGGTCCCATCCACTTTGGTATTAGGTGGCGAGAACCTGTGCAGGAATTTCCTCCACAGAGGAACTGCATGGTTAGCAAGCATGGATGGGGCATTGGCCCAGGGCTCATGAGAAGGGTTTGGAGAAAGAAACAAACGCCAGGACTTCCTTTCTGGGGGGCAAAACCTGGCAATGTAGTGGGGACCCAGCCCTACAGACACCACTGCTGCGACATCACTGAGTGCATTATGCCTGTACTGTGTCAGAACTATCCTAGTGCATTAGGGAAAGGCACATTGTGGAGTGGAGACCAAACCATCATAAAATTTGATGCCCTGAACATGTTGCAGAAGGTGGTTTTCGTGGTGTTGGGCACCATGAGTAACATATTCCATATACTTTTCACACATTAATACAAAAAAACATAGAACATCTGCCTTCTTTACAACTCCATAGGCATACCTACATCCAAAGGATCAACATAATGGGGCAGATTTATTAATAATGGATTAAAGATAGACAGCCTAAAGTTAGAGGTGTTAGGATGACAATTTTCAATGATGTGCATGCTGTTAGATAGATTTGGTTCATCTTGGTGCATGTTATAATTCTTTCCATTTTTTACACCACCTATTGGGTGGAATACTTTGAACCAGTATCCCGCTGGTTGGTGGCGCATCCAAGTGTTACATCTGGTGCATTTCACGACTCGACAAATCCACAGACATATTCTAAGAATGAGACCCGATGTGGCAAGCATGTCACAAATCAATTTGGCCAACAATATTTGCTCCAAAACAATATAGGCACATGAAACGCCAGAATCAGGACGCAAAGACAATAATAAATCTGCCCCAATGAGAGTCACCAATACAGATGAGCTGCACTAAGGAAATAAGCCCAAACACATGTACATTCTCACACAACCTCACAAATGCACTCTGAATTTTTATTGTTCTTCTTTTTTATACATGGGGAACCTTAACAAACACAGGTTATCCTCTTGTATTTTTTTAACATGCCTATTTGTTGTACATTTGGCCTCTGCAGCCATATATAAGAAACTGACCCTAAACCCTCACACCTTATAACATTAAAGTAAACATGCAGAGCCTAACCTCAAGTAACTTTATGATAACTTCTGTAAAGCTGGTTTTCATCACTAAGAATCTGAATGAAATTAATGGGGTATTAAAAGGTCTATAATTCATAAACATTTTGTTCCTTCCAGTTATAGTATGTTTTCCATATGTTCCCTGCAATTACAGCTCAACTAGTTAATTATGTAGCAGAAAAGAATGTTCTCAAAGATTAAAGTGAAAATTAGCAACCCATGCTTTCAGTGAATGTTGGGTGCCAGTATTTGTATGTTTCAGAAACACCATGGAAAAAAACATATATAACAAAGGAAATTAATAAGTTGTATATTTTATTCATATTTCCATGAACTTACCATATTATACAAAATATATGTATATCTAGCTTAACAGTTACACCAAAATTACTGATCGTTTCCAGCCTTACTACATACTTTCTATGGCTGGTAATGGTCAGTAACTATTTTGTAACAGTTAGGCCCCATGCACACGACCGTGCCCGCAATCACGGCCTGCGATTGCGGGCATGGCCGGTCGCTGACTGACAGCCGCATTTTCGGGCCGTGCTCCCATACAAAGTATGGGAGCACGGCCCGCAAAATGCGAAAGAACGGACATGTTCCATAATTCCCGGAACATTTCCACGGCACTGACACCCTTCCGTAGTGCTACGGAAAGGTGTCAGTGTTCAATGAAAGTGAATGGCTCCGTTTTTGCGGACCACGATTGAGGTCCGCAAAAATGGAGGTTTTTTACGGTCGTGTGCATGGGGCCTTACCATTACGTTAGCTATACATGTATATATTTTTTTATGCTATGGTAATGCACTTTACCTGATGACTAGCCTTTGTGATATTATTTTCTTACTTATTATTACTTTGGAAAAAGACACTCGTCTCCCTCTTTTTATTTTTTATGTGGGATGTTATCAGTGGCGGATTAAGAAGACCATGGGCCCTGGGCTGTTACCCAAACTTGGGCCCCCCTTCTCCACCGCCATCCTGCCGCTTCGTAGGGGCGGATTTACACGAGCGTGTGCGTTCTGCGTACGCAAAAAACGCTGCGTTTTGCGTGCGCAAAAGGCACTTGACAGCTCTGTGTGTCATGTTCATATGGTGCGCCATCATTATGACACTCCGTTTGGATGTTTGTAAACAGAAAAGCACGTGGTGCTTTTCCGTTTACATTCATAGTTTGCCTGCTGTTGCGCGAATCACGTGCGACCCACGGAAGTGCTTCCGTGTGGCCCGGGTGATTTTCACGCACCCATTGACTTCAATGGGTGCGTGATGCACGAAAAATGCAGAAATATAGAACCTGTCGTGAGGTTTACGCAGCGGACTCACGCTGCGCAAAAATCACGGACAGTCTGCACTGCCCCATAGACTTGCATAGATCCGTGCGACCCGCGTCAAAATCACGCGGGTTGCACGGACGTAAATCACGTTCGTGTAAATCCGCCCTAACTATTGCTAACACTACCTTTTTGCACAAGTATTAACAAATGGGTGTTACGATTCCCCTTTCAAAGGGCTGTGTCCCTACATACTGACAGTATTACATTGTGCAGGGACACAGCGCCAACCCCCCATGTAGACAGCGCCACACACACACCCCCCTGTAGATAGAGCCACACACACACACACACACCCCTGTAGAAAGCGCCACACAGCCCCCTATAGATAGCATCACACAGCCCCCTATAGATAGCATCACACAGCACTCCCCTTTATATATAGTGCTACACAGCGTCGCTACAGTGCAGCCCTGGGATGACATTTTATCCCATATGACTGCTGCAGCCTGTGATTGGCCTGTGTTTTGCTGCAGCGGTCTTATGGGGTGAAACGTCATCCCAGGAGGCCGGCCCGGACGAAGAAACAGAATTCTGGGCAAGTATAAGATTTTTATTTTTTCTAAATTGTGTTTTTACATAACATCTGCTATCTGTTGCAGGTTTTACCTCCCCATTGAATTAAATGGGGAAAACCCGAAACAACTGAGCAGCGTTTATGCAAATACCATTGACATGCTGCGGAATAAAAAACTGCACCGCATGTCAATTTCTGAGCTTTTTTTTTCCCCCACTTATCATTTACGCAGCGTCTGATGAGAATTGTTCACATCTAATCTACTCTGCTGCTACTGTATTAGGGCTTGTCCACACTTAACGGAATTGCTGCGTATTTTCCGCCCGGAAAATACGCAGAATACGGTAGCAGCAAAGTGAGTGAGATTTATCAAATCTCATCCTGACACTGCGTAAAATTTCCGACCAGACATTTTGTCCCGCAGTGCATATTTCTCGTACTGCAGCATGTCAATTCCTGCTGTGGAAAGTGACTGAATTGCTGCGTTTTTCAGAGGAGACGTCACCATCCCCCAACATTGAGAAAAACGCAGCAAAATCCGCACCATTTTCTGCAGCAAAAATGCAGGAAATGGTGCTTTTTTTCTGCAGCAAAATTTCTGCTAGTTTCTGCGGAATTGCTGCAGAAATATATATATATATATATATATATATATATATATACACACGCACACACGAGTATGCACATTATACACATCACAGACACACACGAGTATGCGCATTATACACATATAAAGTACACACACGAGTATGCACATTATACACATATAAGGTACACACACGAGTATGCACATTATACACATATAAAGTACACACACGAGTATGCACATTATACACATATAAAGTACACACACGAGTAGGCACATTATACACATCACAGACACACACGAGTATGCACATTATACACATATAAAGTACACACACGAGTATGCACATTATACACATCACAGACACACACGTGTATGCACATTATACACATATAAAGTACACACACGAGTATGCACATTATACACATATAAAGTACACACACGAGTATGCACATTATACACATATAAAGTACACACACGAGTATGCACATTATACACATATAAAGTACGCACACGAGTATGAACATTATACACATATAAAGTACACACACGAGTATGCACATTATACACATATAAAGTACACATTGTAAACACACACGAGTATGCACATTATACACATATAAAGTACACATTGTAAACACACATGCACTTACCTTTTATGTAGGATATTTGTGAGTCTTCACTGCAGCTCTTCTCCTGCTCACAGCCCGTCACAGAGCCCGCCGATAGTCTCCCCTCCCCCATGTCCCGACAGCTAGCAGCAGG
Source organism: Rhinoderma darwinii (assembly GCF_050947455.1). NCBI lineage: Eukaryota > Metazoa > Chordata > Amphibia > Anura > Rhinodermatidae > Rhinoderma > Rhinoderma darwinii. Next base: position 287,911,449 of record NC_134691.1, read on the forward strand.
AGGAGAGAAGTTTAGAGCAGCGAAGGGGGCCGGAGGGGGAGCTTCTAAAGCAGCAGAGACCACAGCTGCTAAGTAGGAGCGAAGCTCCCCTCGTCTCATGAGTCATGACAGGTGCGGTCCTGGCACCGGGGCTCCCTCCGGTGCTAGCGACGCCGCTGGGCATGAGGGGTTTCGGGTGGCTATGGGCCCCTAGGAGCCTCGGGCCCCGGGCGGCCGCCGAACCGCCCTAATGATAATCCGCCACTGGATGTTATGTTGCCGAAATTTAGGGGTGGAAATGAGATGCAGTATGACGAAGCTTCTTGCAAGTCCCGTGGGCAGGATAGTTTTTCATGTTATCACAAGGATACTTCACAGTAGATTCACGATTTAAATTGGTTGGCCATTGTCTATGAATGACTCTCAAATGTATGGCATCTAAACAAAAATCTAAACAAAAATGCTTGTACTGTACATATAAAGTAGGGTAACATAAGATCTTCTCTTGTTGTAGCACTGCTAGACACAAAATATATTCACAGTCCCTGTCCCCTGTAGGACTCACAACACGGGTGGGATCCAAACGGTTCTTTCCAGGTTTCCCGATCCATTACACGGAACCAAGTAGATCCGGACCCGGTACCTCTGCACTCACTTGTATCCACGTCCTTCGGACGCAGCTTCAATTGAGCAGTCTAAGTAGTGCTGGAAAAGCAAGGGACATATCAGTTGCTTGCCCCAAAATTCAAAGCTTTACCTGTGATGCAGGTGGTGTAATGACGTCATTGTGTCACCCCGTGTCGTTCCACTGGAACAGGCCTGGCCAGCAAAGGTTTGGCCTGCATCGCTGGAGGACAGTGTGGGAAAGAACTCAGGTGAGTATATAATGTTTCTTTTTTTTGGGGGGTGCACTGTGTGTGTGTGGCACTTTATACAGGAACACTGCCTGTGCCATTTTATACGTGGGGCACTGTGTGGCACTTTATATAGGGGACACTGTGGGGCACTATCTATAGAGAAGACTGTATGTGGCAGTATCTACAGGGGGCACCGTGCATGGCACTATCTACAGGGGGCTGTCTATGGGGCACTGTGTGTGGCACTATCTAAAGGGAACACTGTGTGTGGCACTCGCTACAGAGAGCATTATGTAGCTGTATATTCAGGGGCACAGTGTGTGACACTCCTTTTTATGGGACTGGGGAGGAAAAAAAAGAAAGAAGCACGGCGCCACATAGTTCAAAATAAAAGCTGATGCAGACAATAGTTACAGGGGAGCAAGGCAATTGCTCACCTTATGGGTTTGTGCAAACTTCAGGCACAACACTGGTTGTAAGAGTAATCAGCTACAGCCAGGTCCAGTCTGGTAACATGTAGAGGGACCTATATTTTGGCGCTGCTGGGTTGCAAGAAGGAATAAAAGGTATGTAATATAGCAAGTGGGTTTATTAATATACAGGCTATGCGTTTCGAATTTGGACCAACGTCTTCATCAGGCCAATCATCAGGTTCTGGCACTGTATTTGTGTTATAAGCTTTGTTCTAGTACTGTATTTGTGTACTGAGCTTGGTTCTGGTGGTGTATGTTTGTACTGAGCTTTGTTCTCGCACCATATCTATGTATTTAGCTTGAATCTGATACTGTATTTGTACGCTAAAATATGTATTTGGAGATTGTGGCAAATAGCCGGCAGATTTGCCGTGGCGTGCTGCACACATGCACTATTCTCCACCCTTCTCATAGTGCACAGCCTAACTAACACGCTTAGGATACTGAATGTGCACTTAAAGGTCTATACATAATGGGTGAGTTTAATAAGTGTGGGTAGGTATGTATACTTATGTAATTATATACATAGTACATACTGTGGCAATCCAGTTAAACATTCTGGACAGGGAGCTACACAGGCTTGAAAAGTTTATAGGATATTACTAATATATACAAAAATATTTATTTAGAGTCCACATTAATATAAAGTGTATTTGTAATATTGTAATTGTTTCATTTGATTATTAGTCAGAATAATTTCCCAACACACCGTGACACCCCCCTTCCCTGGGCACGTACATCTTTGTTGTTAAAAATTTGAATTCCACCTCAGACTCACAATGTAATTTCCCTACTTCACGAAATCAAATTTGAGCTGATTTCATAGGAAAACAAATTAACCTATTAGTATATTTTTGGAGTGTGAGTGGAAATCTGTAGGAAACCCAGTCTCTGGGAGTAAATGCAATTTTTTGTCATGCCACATATCCCTCCAAACTCAACCTAGAATTATAAGAATACGGTATGTCTTCATCCAAGCTGGTAAGCTATATTAACCACTTTCCGCATAATAACGTACATGTATGTTACGGGATGGATAACATACATGTAAGTGATGGTGATTGAAATGGATACAGAATGTGTGTAGCTGTGAGATTACCAGCTGAAGTATAGCTGTGATTGATAGCTGCACTCCAGCGCTAATGGCCTGGATCTTAGAAAACTCAGATCCAAGCCATGTAACCAGTTCAATGCTGCCATCAATGCTGATTGCGGTGCTGACAAAGGGAGGGGGCTTCCTTTTTCATCTGTCCGCCAGCCCCAGCACTGTGATCCCCTGGGCTGACACTTTTATATTGTCAGTCTGGGGCCTAAAAAAGGTTTACAGGGCTGTCCATTATAAGTCCCTGTTGGGGCATACCTTAGACCTTACAGACATATGACATTACATTACACTTTCAAATCTGTTTTTAAAAGTAAACAGGCCCTAAACGGACAAAAAAAAATAAGAAAAAATAAATAAAAGTTAACGATTTAAAAAATGACGACACAAATAAAAAATACAATAGACACGATTAGTTTTAATAAACCATTTTTATTAAATAAAAATATTTAACAGTAAGAAACATATACATATTGAGTATTCCTGTACTGTTAACTACCCGTACAATAAAGTTATTTTGTCAATTATAGTAAACAGCGTAAAAAAATTATATAAATTAACTTATATATACTCCAAAATCGTCTCTAAAAAAATCTGCAACTCATCCTGGAAAAAAACACCCCTGTAGATGTAAAAATAAAAAAGTTATGGCTGACAAAATTGGCTCAGTTCTTAATTAGTTAAATATTTTATTGTAACCTTAAACTTCCCTCATATAATAAAATTCATAAAATCTGTGTCATTAAATACAACATGCTATGCTTTGTCAACTAAATGTACCACTAGTGGTAGATATGGGCTCCTCTGGGTCTTAACCAAATGCTGGTCAAACAAAAGGAGGAATGGACTTGTTGGATATCCAGCAGCTTTTGTCCTCGAAGTCTACTTCGCCATTAAGCGTTGCCCCTGAACAACCAAGTCAAGACAGAGAACATATACCAGAATGGGCCATAAACATAGTCAAAACATGTCAAGTCTACGTGACAAGACATGACAAAATATGGCACTAAAATATGAGACAGGAGCATAGCCTAAATATCTGATATATGGTACTGGAGCATGCAGCAGCAGGGATCCTTGGTATCTGAGTGAAATAAAGCAAAGAATTTCTGAATCAGAAGTATTTAGACAGTTACAACGTGCCAAAGGAAGAATGAGATGCAGGTTTGGAATTTAGCCAGAAATAGTAACTAGAAATATCAAATAAGATAATATGTGTGAACCAAGAAAACCAGTGATGCTCAGAAAGCTACTGGAACAAAGTTACATGGCCAATACCAGTATTTAATATTCAGGGCCAGCTTTTGAAACGTGCAACCTGTGAAGACACACAGAACACATCCCTATTCCCCAGTGAAAAGAGTCCCACCAGCCGGGCACAGACTGGGATTTAAAAGCAGTCCTGGATGATAAACCATGTTAGCCCACACACTGAGCTATCAGTGATTTCCTTTAGGCCCCCTTCGCATCACGTAATTGTGCTAAGTTTGACCTTTATGCTGGGAAAAGCTCCCAATGTATATGTTAAAAGTAGACTGCGAGGAATGCCCTAACAGTGTCCGTCACTGTAGACTATAATGGTATACTTTAAACAAATACGTCCTGATTTGGGGTCATGATCGCTTCTCGTATACCATTATAGTCTAAGTTTATGGGTGACGGATGCCACTATTAGGCAATCCATCAAAGTCAACTGTCACCAATAGACTAATATGGTATTCATTTAACGTATATGTCTAGAAAAGCTATTAAAAAGCCAGTGACACATACATTAAATGTATGCCTGTGACGTATGCCATACAGTTGCATACATCACCCATAGGTTCCCAGGTTATAAAACGTATACTACTCTATACCTAAAAGAATAAAAGGTATACTGACTAATACAAGACCAACAGAGGCCAAAAGGATACTCTTTTGGCATCCGTCAGGCTAATGGAGCTCGTTTAGCGTGTATGTTGTAGCTTTCCCGGCGTACATGTAAGGGTGGCACAACCGTGCAATATATGAGCACAGGAACCAGGCAGGTTGTTAGATTTTACACAAATTTATTTCCGAAATGAAATGAGTATCTGTGGGTTATACAGTGACACAATATCACTCTCTGCAAATATCCACATATCACAGTCACAGGCTTCTACTCAGCTCCCACCTGCCACATCAGTGAGGACAGTCCCAGTAGTTCTCAGCCACTCCTGTAACTGTCTCAGTCTTCACACTTTTCTCCAGATACTGCTCTCTTTCTAGACTTTCTATTCAGGGGTCTCTCTGTAGTCTCTCTTTATACTCTCCTCCCATGAGTTTCTCTGCAGTCTCCCTTCCTTCACTCTCTTGTCTGCTCCTCTAGCACAGAGCTCCGCCTCCTGCTCCTCCAGCACAGAGCTCCTCCTCCTGCTCCTCTCTTCCTTTCTAGAACTTTCCTCAGTCTCCTATCCTGGGTTTTCTGGACATGCTCAGTACAATCTGTCAAATTACTCATTAGTAAAAATATTCCTTCTACAAATATAACCAGACAGATATCAGTAATAACAAACTAACAGTATACACATATTACAGCAGAATACAGGTTACACAGACTACAATCTTTTATTCCAGCCATGTTCACCCCTATTACATACACGTTAAACGTAGGGAATAAACGTAATGTGAAGGGGCCCTACCGCTTTACAGTAAGAGCATTGAGACAATGGATCTCTCTGCCATGGGATGTTTAGAAGGAGTCTAAATGCTTTTCTCAAACAAAGTAATATTAGAAGGTATGTGGGCTAGGTTGTGAAAATTTGAGGTTGGTGATCTAGGGATTTTATTCTATTTGGCATGTTTGGAGTTGGGAGGACATTTTTGCCTGTTAAAAAGTAAGGAGTATTGGCTACTCCCCCATAATGTATGGGTGTTTTGCTTTTCTGCAGGAAAACAGATTAATTTAGATAGACGTAAATTTTATTTCAAACATTTAAGCTCTTATATGGCACCACCAGTATTAGTGATCTCAAAGTGTCAGAACTACATGGATACCCATCTAAAGGTGTCTTACCAAGGGTAGGTAACACGAGTTGGATGCATGGTCTACTAGTAAAATAGCCAACCAACACAGCATAGGCGTAAAGCAGCCCCTCCTGACATACTGGCAATAAAATTATAAGTACATAGAGGGGCCCTGAACACAGGTAAATATGACACCATAATTACAGTATAAGGTGCATATTGATGTTTCAGCTATTTGATTAATCTTAAAGGATTTCCCTTCATAAAAATCATATTATAATTACAGCTCCAGAACCAAGCTCATACATATATACAATACCAGAACCAAGCTCAGTACATATATACAGCACCAGAACAAAGCTCAGTACATATATACAGCACCATAACCAAGCACAATACACATATACAGAACCAGAACAAAGCCCATACATATATCCACCATCAGAACCAAGATCAGTGCATAAATACAACACCAGAACAAAGCCCAGTACATATATACACACTAGAACCAAGCTCAGTACATAATACAACACCAGAACCAAGCCCAGTATATATATATACATCCCCAGAACCAAGCTCAGTAAATATATACAGCACCAGAACCAAGCTCAGCACATATATACAGTACCAGAACCAAGATCAGTACATAAATACAGCACCAGAACAAAGATCAGTACATATATAGCCCCAGAACAAAGCTCAGTACATATATACAGCACCAGAACAAAGCTCAGTACATAAATACAGCTGTAGAACCAAGCTCAGTACATATATACAGCACCAGAACAAAGCTCAGTACATAAATACAGCTGTAGAACCAAGCTCAGTACATATATACAACACCAGAACCAAGCTCAGTACATAAATACACCAGAACTAAGCTCAATACATAGATACAGCACCAGAACAAAGCTCAGTACATAAATATAATACCAGAATCAAGCTCAGTACATAAATACAACACCAGGACCAACAGAACCGATAAAAACAAGGGGACATATACAAAAACACCGAAAAAGGCCATACTTACAAATGGACACAGCCAGGTCAGAAACGCTGATGAAAGGGCGAGCAGGTGCTTTAAATAATAATAGCCACTCCCACTAGTCTTGAGGGGAGTGGTGTGTGGTGCATGGGATGTGTAGTAAGAAATAATAAATGAATAGTGTGTGTGCAAGTGTAATACTATAAGTGAAATATAGGGGGTAGTAATGAGTGAAGTGCCTCAATAGAAATAAATGGATAATGGGGTGCAAGTGAGTGAAACATGGAGGGATAGTGTGTACGTCATGAGGCACAACGTGTATAGCCAGGTAGAAGCCTATTTGTGACGCCTTGATAATTCATAGAGCGGGCTACCCTGCTTGCTATGCCAAACAACAACACACCATGCTCTCCCAGCATCAAAGACCCGGCTGTGTCCAAGAGAAGCGAATATACATAATAATGAAAAATACCTGGGGTATTGGTAATCATTTTGGCCAAAAGGACGCAAGCTCGCAATCCACGACAAGGATCCCCAGACTTGCGAGTCCCTAACTCCTAAACTGGAACAGAACGTTCCTGATGCACAAACAGAACCGATAAAAACAAGGGGACATATACAAAAACACTGAAAAAGGCCATACTTACAAATGGACACAGCCAGGTCAGAAACGCTGATGAAAGGGCGAGCAGGTGCTTTAAATAATAATAGCCACTCCCACTAGTCTTGAGGGGAGTGGTGTGTGGTGCATGGGATGTGTAGTAAGAAATAATAAATGAATAGTGTGTGTGCAAGTGTAATACTATAAGTGAAATATAGGGGGCAGTAATGAGTGAAGTGCCTCAATAGAAATAAATGGATAATGGGGTGCAAGTGAGTGAAACATGGAGGGATAGTGTGTACGTCATGAGGCACAACGTGTATAGCCAGGTAGAAGCCTATTTGTGACGCCTTGATAATTCATAGAGCGGGCTACCCTGCTTGCTATGCCAAACAACAACACACCATGCTCTCCCAGCATCAAAGACCCGGCTGTGTCCAAGAGAAGCGAATATACATAATAATGAAAAATACCTGAGGTATTGGTAATCATTTTGGCCAAAAGGACGCAAGCTCGCAATCCACGACAAGGATCCCCAGACTTGCGAGTCCCTAACTCCTAAACTGGAACAGAACGTTCCTGATGCACAAACAGAACCGATAAAAACAAGGGGACATATACAAAAACACCGAAAAAGGCCATACTTACAAATGGACACAGCCAGGTCAGAAACGCTGATGAAAGGGCGAGCAGGTGCTTTAAATAATAATAGCCACTCCCACTAGTCTTGAGGGGAGTGGTGTGTGGTGCATGGGATGTGTAGTAAGAAATAATAAATGAATAGTGTGTGTGCAAGTGTAATACTATAAGTGAAATATAGGGGGCAGTAATGAGTGAAGTGCCTCAATAGAAATAAATGGATAATGGGGTGCAAGTGAGTGAAACATGGAGGGATAGTGTGTACGTCATGAGGCACAACGTGTATATCCAGGTAGAAGCCTATTTCTGACGCCTTGATAATTCATAGAGCGGGCTACCCTGCTTGCTATGCTAAACAACAACACACCATGCTCTCCCAGCATCAAAGACCCGGCTGTGTCCAAGAGAAGCGAATATACATAATAATGAAAAATACCTGGGGTATTGGTAATCATTTTGGCCAAAAGGACGCAAGCTCGCAATCCACGACAAGGATCCCCAGACTTGCGAGTCCCTAACTCCTAAACTGGAACAGAACGTTCCTGATGCACAAACAGAACCGATAAAAACAAGGGGACATATACAAAAACACCGAAAAAGGCCATACTTACAAATGGACACAGCCAGGTCAGAAACGCTGATGAAAGGGCGAGCAGGTGCTTTAAATAATAATAGCCACTCCTACTAGTCTTGAGGGGAGTGGTGTGTGGTGCATGGGATGTGTAGTAAGAAATAATAAATGAATAGTGTGTGTGCAAGTGTAATACTATAAGTGAAATATAGGGGGCAGTAATGAGTGAAGTGCCTCAATAGAAATAAATGGATAATGGGGTGCAAGTGAGTGAAACATGGAGGGATAGTGTGTACGTCATGAGGCACAACGTGTATAGCCAGGTAGAAGCCTATTTGTGACGCCTTGATAATTCATAGAGCGGGCTACCCTGCTTGCTATGCCAAACAACAACACACCATGCTCTCCCAGCATCAAAGACCCGGCTGTGTCCAAGAGAAGCGAATATACATAATAATGAAAAATACCTGGGGTATTGGTAATCATTTTGGCCAAAAGGACGCAAGCTCGCAATCCACGACAAGGATCCCCAGACTTGCGAGTCCCTAACTCCTAAACTGGAACAGAACGTTCCTGATGCACAAACAGAACCGATAAAAACAAGGGGACATATACAAAAACACCGAAAAAGGCCATACTTACAAATGGACACAGCCAGGTCAGAAACGCTGATGAAAGGGCGAGCAGGTGCTTTAAATAATAATAGCCACTCCCACTAGTCTTGAGGGGAGTGGTGTGTGGTGCATGGGATGTGTAGTAAGAAATAATAAATGAATAGTGTGTGTGCAAGTGTAATACTATAAGTGAAATATAGGGGGCAGTAATGAGTGAAGTGCCTCAATAGAAATAAATGGATAATGGGGTGCAAGTGAGTGAAACATGGAGGGATAGTGTGTACGTCATGAGGCACAACGTGTATAGCCAGGTAGAAGCCTATTTGTGACGCCTTGATAATTCATAGAGCGGGCTACCCTGCTTGCTATGCCAAACAACAACACACCATGCTCTCCCAGCATCAAAGACCCGGCTGTGTCCAAGAGAAGCGAATATACATAATAATGAAAAATACCTGGGGTATTGGTAATCATTTTGGCCAAAAGGACGCAAGCTCGCAATCCACGACAAGGATCCCCAGACTTGCGAGTCCCTAACTCCTAAACTGGAACAGAACGTTCCTGATGCACAAACAGAACCGATAAAAACAAGGGGACATATACAAAAACACCGAAAAAGGCCATACTTACAAATGGACACAGCCAGGTCAGAAACGCTGATGAAAGGGCGAGCAGGTGCTTTAAATAATAATAGCCACTCCCACTAGTCTTGAGGGGAGTGGTGTGTGGTGCATGGGATGTGTAGTAAGAAATAATAAATGAATAGTGTGTGTGCAAGTGTAATACTATAAGTGAAATATAGGGGGCAGTAATGAGTGAAGTGCCTCAATAGAAATAAATGGATAATGGGGTGCAAGTGAGTGAAACATGGAGGGATAGTGTGTACGTCATGAGGCACAACGTGTATAGCCAGGTAGAAGCCTATTTGTGACGCCTTGATAATTCATAGAGCGGGCTACCCTGCTTGCTATGCCAAACAACAACACACCATGCTCTCCCAGCATCAAAGACCCGGCTGTGTCCAAGAGAAGCGAATATACATAATAATGAAAAATACCTGGGGTATTGGTAATCATTTTGGCCAAAAGGACGCAAGCTCGCAATCCACGACAAGGATCCCCAGACTTGCGAGTCCCTAACTCCTAAACTGGAACAGAACGTTCCTGATGCACAAACAGAACCGATAAAAACAAGGGGACATATACAAAAACACCGAAAAAGGCCATACTTACAAATGGACACAGCCAGGTCAGAAACGCTGATGAAAGGGCGAGCAGGTGCTTTAAATAATAATAGCCACTCCCACTAGTCTTGAGGGGAGTGGTGTGTGGTGCATGGGATGTGTAGTAAGAAATAATAAATGAATAGTGTGTGTGCAAGTGTAATACTATAAGTGAAATATAGGGGGCAGTAATGAGTGAAGTGCCTCAATAGAAATAGATGGATAATGGGGTGCAAGTGAGTGAAACATGGAGGGATAGTGTGTACGTCATGAGGCACAACGTGTATAGCCAGGTAGAAGCCTATTTGTGACGCCTTGATAATTCATAGAGCGGGCTACCCTGCTTGCTATGCCAAACAACAACACACCATGCTCTCCCAGCATCAAAGACCCGGCTGTGTCCAAGAGAAGCGAATATACATAATAATGAAAAATACCTGGGGTATTGGTAATCATTTTGGCCAAAAGGACGCAAGCTCGCAATCCACGACAAGGATCCCCAGACTTGCGAGTCCCTAACTCCTAAACTGGAACAGAACGTTCCTGATGCACAAACAGAACCGATAAAAACAAGGGGACATATACAAAAACACCGAAAAAGGCCATACTTACAAATGGACACAGCCAGGTCAGAAACGCTGATGAAAGGGCGAGCAGGTGCTTTAAATAATAATAGCCACTCCCACTAGTCTTGAGGGGAGTGGTGTGTGGTGCATGGGATGTGTAGTAAGAAATAATAAATGAATAGTGTGTGTGCAAGTGTAATACTATAAGTGAAATATAGGGGGCAGTAATGAGTGAAGTGCCTCAATAGAAATAAATGGATAATGGGGTGCAAGTGAGTGAAACATGGAGGGATAGTGTGTACGTCATGAGGCACAACGTGTATAGCCAGGTAGAAGCCTATTTGTGACGCCTTGATAATTCATAGAGCGGGCTACCCTGCTTGCTATGCCAAACAACAACACACCATGCTCTCCCAGCATCAAAGACCCGGCTGTGTCCAAGAGAAGCGAATATACATAATAATGAAAAATACCTGGGGTATTGGTAATCATTTTGGCCAAAAGGACGCAAGCTCGCAATCCACGACAAGGATCCCCAGACTTGCGAGTCCCTAACTCCTAAACTGGAACAGAAGGTTCCTGATGCACAAACAGAACCGATAAAAACAAGGGGACATATACAAAAACACCGAAAAAGGCCATACTTACAAATGGACACAGCCAGGTCAGAAACGCTGATGAAAGGGCGAGCAGGTGCTTTAAATAATAATAGCCACTCCCACTAGTCTTGAGGGGAGTGGTGTGTGGTGCATGGGATGTGTAGTAAGAAATAATAAATGAATAGTGTGTGTGCAAGTGTAATACTATAAGTGAAATATAGGGGGCAGTAATGAGTGAAGTGCCTCAATAGAAATAAATGGATAATGGGGTGCAAGTGAGTGAAACATGGAGGGATAGTGTGTACGTCATGAGGCACAACGTGTATAGCCAGGTAGAAGCCTATTTGTGACGCCTTGATAATTCATAGAGCGGGCTACCCTGCTTGCTATGCCAAACAACAACACACCATGCTCTCCCAGCATCAAAGACCCGGCTGTGTCCAAGAGAAGCGAATATACATAATAATGAAAAATACCTGGGGTATTGGTAATCATTTTGGCCAAAAGGACGCAAGCTCGCAATCCACGAAAAGGATCCCCAGACTTGCGAGTCCCTAACTCCTAAACTGGAACAGAACGTTCCTGATGCACAAACAGAACCGATAAAAACAAGGGGACATATACAAAAACACCGAAAAAGGCCATACTTACAAATGGACACAGCCAGGTCAGAAACGCTGATGAAAGGGCGAGCAGGTGCTTTAAATAATAATAGCCACTCCCACTAGTCTTGAGGGGAGTGGTGTGTGGTGCATGGGATGTGTAGTAAGAAATAATAAATGAATAGTGTGTGTGCAAGTGTAATACTATAAGTGAAATATAGGGGGCAGTAATGAGTGAAGTGCCTCAATAGAAATAAATGGATAATGGGGTGCAAGTGAGTGAAACATGGAGGGATAGTGTGTACGTCATGAGGCACAACGTGTATAGCCAGGTAGAAGCCTATTTGTGACGCCTTGATAATTCATAGAGCGGGCTACCCTGCTTGCTATGCCAAACAACAACACACCATGCTCTCCCAGCATCAAAGACCCGGCTGTGTCCAAGAGAAGCGAATATACATAATAATGAAAAATACCTGTGGTAATTGTAATCATTTTGGCCAAAAGGACGCAAGCTCGCAATCCACGACAAGGATCCCCAGACTTGCGAGTCCCTAACTCCTAAACTGGAACAGAACGTTCCTGATGCACAAACAGAACCGATAAAAACAAGGGGACATATACAAAAACACCGAAAAAGGCCATACTTACAAATGGACACAGCCAGGTCAGAAACGCTGATGAAAGGGCGAGCAGGTGCTTTAAATAATAATAGCCACTCCCACTAGTCTTGAGGGGAGTGGTGTGTGGTGCATGGGATGTGTAGTAAGAAATAATAAATGAATAGTGTGTGTGCAAGTGTAATACTATAAGTGAAATATAGGGGGCAGTAATGAGTGAAGTGCCTCAATAGAAATAAATGGATAATGGGGTGCAAGTGAGTGAAACATGGAGGGATAGTGTGTACGTCATGAGGCACAACGTGTATAGCCAGGTAGAAGCCTATTTGTGACGCCTTGATAATTCATAGAGCGGGCTACCCTGCTTGCTATGCCAAACAACAACACACCATGCTCTCCCAGCATCAAAGACCCGGCTGTGTCCAAGAGAAGCGAATATACATAATAATGAAAAATACCTGGGGTATTGGTAATCATTTTGGCCAAAAGGACGCAAGCTCGCAATCCACGAAAAGGATCCCCAGACTTGCGAGTCCCTAACTCCTAAACTGGAACAGAACGTTCCTGATGCACAAACAGAACCGATAAAAACAAGGGGACATATACAAAAACACCGAAAAAGGCCATACTTACAAATGGACACAGCCAGGTCAGAAACGCTGATGAAAGGGCGAGCAGGTGCTTTAAATAATAATAGCCACTCCCACTAGTCTTGAGGGGAGTGGTGTGTGGTGCATGGGATGTGTAGTAAGAAATAATAAATGAATAGTGTGTGTGCATGTGTAATACTATAAGTGAAATATAGGGGGCAGTAATGAGTGAAGTGCCTCAATAGAAATAAATGGATAATGGGGTGCAAGTGAGTGAAACATGGAGGGATAGTGTGTACGTCATGAGGCACAACGTGTATAGCCAGGTAGAAGCCTATTTGTGACGCCTTGATAATTCATAGAGCGGGCTACCCTGCTTGCTATGCCAAACAACAACACACCAGGCTCTCCCAGCATCAAAGACCTGGCTGTGTCCAAGAGAAGCGAATATACATAATAATGAAAAATACCTGGGGTATTGGTAATCATTTTGGCCAAAAGGACGCAAGCTCGCAATCCACGACAAGGATCCCCAGACTTGCGAGTCCCTAACTCCTAAACTGGAACAGAACGTTCCTGATGCACAAACAGAACCGATAAAAACAAGGGGACATATACAAAAACACCGAAAAAGGCCATACTTACAAATGGACACAGCCAGGTCAGAAACGCTGATGAAAGGGCGAGCAGGTGCTTTAAATAATAATAGCCACTCCCACTAGTCTTGAGGGGAGTGGCGTGTGGTGCATGGGATGTGTAGTAAGAAATAATAAATGAATAGTGTGTGTGCAAGTGTAATACTATAAGTGAAATATAGGGGGCAGTAATGAGTGAAGTGCCTCAATAGAAATAAATGGATAATGGGGTGCAAGTGAGTGAAACATGGAGGGATAGTGTGTACGTCATGAGGCACAACGTGTATAGCCAGGTAGAAGCCTATTTGTGACGCCTTGATAATTCATAGAGCGGGCTACCCTGCTTGCTATGCCAAACAACAACACACCAGGCTCTCCCAGCATCAAAGACCTGGCTGTGTCCAAGAGAAGCGAATATACATAATAATGAAAAATACCTGGGGTATTGGTAATCATTTTGGCCAAAAGGACGCAAGCTCGCAATCCACGACAAGGATCCCCAGACTTGCGAGTCCCTAACTCCTAAACTGGAACAGAAAGTTCCTGATGCACAAACAGAACCGATAAAAACAAGGGGACATATACAAAAACACCAAAAAAGGCCATACTTACAAATGGACACAGCCAGGTCAGAAACGCTGATGAAAGGGCGAGCAGGTGCTTTAAATAATAATAGCCACTCCCACTAGTCTTGAGGGGAGTGGTGTGTGGTGCATGGGATGTGTAGTAAGAAATAATAAATGAATAGTGTGTGTGCAAGTGTAATACTATAAGTGAAATATAGGGGGCAGTAATGAGTGAAGTGCCTCAATAGAAATAAATGGATAATGGGGTGCAAGTGAGTGAAACATGGAGGGATAGTGTGTACGTCATGAGGCACAACGTGTATAGCCAGGTAGAAGCCTATTTGTGACGCCTTGATAATTCATAGAGCGGGCTACCCTGCTTGCTATGCCAAACAACAACACACCAGGCTCTCCCAGCATCAAAGACCTGGCTGTGTCCAAGAGAAGCGAATATACATAATAATGAAAAATACCTGGGGTATTGGTAATCATTTTGGCCAAAAGGACGCAAGCTCGCAATCCACGACAAGGATCCCCAGACTTGCGAGTCCCTAACTCCTAAACTGGAACAGAACGTTCCTGATGCACAAACAGAACCGATAAAAACAAGGGGACATATACAAAAACACCGAAAAAGGCCATACTTACAAATGGACACAGCCAGGTCAGAAACGCTGATGAAAGGGCGAGCAGGTGCTTTAAATAATAATAGCCACTCCCACTAGTCTTGAGGGGAGTGGCGTGTGGTGCATGGGATGTGTAGTAAGAAATAATAAATGAATAGTGTGTGTGCAAGTGTAATACTATAAGTGAAATATAGGGGGCAGTAATGAGTGAAGTGCCTCAATAGAAATAAATGGATAATGGGGTGCAAGTGAGTGAAACATGGAGGGATAGTGTGTACGTCATGAGGCACAACGTGTATAGCCAGGTAGAAGCCTATTTGTGACGCCTTGATAATTCATAGAGCGGGCTACCCTGCTTGCTATGCCAAACAACAACACACCAGGCTCTCCCAGCATCAAAGACCTGGCTGTGTCCAAGAGAAGCGAATATACATAATAATGAAAAATACCTGGGGTATTGGTAATCATTTTGGCCAAAAGGACGCAAGCTCGCAATCCACGACAAGGATCCCCAGACTTGCGAGTCCCTAACTCCTAAACTGGAACAGAAGGTTCCTGATGCACAAACAGAACCGATAAAAACAAGGGGACATATACAAAAACACCAAAAAAGGCCATACTTACAAATGGACACAGCCAGGTCAGAAACGCTGATGAAAGGGCGAGCAGGTGCTTTAAATAATAATAGCCACTCCCACTAGTCTTGAGGGGAGTGGTGTGTGGTGCATGGGATGTGTAGTAAGAAATAATAAATGAATAGTGTGTGTGCAAGTGTAATACTATAAGTGAAATATAGGGGGCAGTAATGAGTGAAGTGCCTCAATAGAAATAAATGGATAATGGGGTGCAAGTGAGTGAAACATGGAGGGATAGTGTGTACGTCATGAGGCACAACGTGTATAGCCAGGTAGAAGCCTATTTGTGACGCCTTGATAATTCATAGAGCGGGCTACCCTGCTTGCTATGCCAAACAACAACACACCATGCTCTCCCAGCATCAAAGACCCGGCTGTGTCCAAGAGAAGCGAATATACATAATAATGAAAAATACCTGGGGTATTGGTAATCATTTTGGCCAAAAGGACGCAAGCTCGCAATCCACGACAAGGATCCCCAGACTTGTGAGTCCCTAACTCCTAAACTGGAACAGAACGTTCCTGATGCACAAACAGAACCGATAAAAACAAGGGGACATATACAAAAACACCGAAAAAGGCCATACTTACAAATGGACACAGCCAGGTCAGAAACGCTGATGAAAGGGCGAGCAGGTGCTTTAAATAATAATAGCCACTCCCACTAGTCTTGAGGGGAGTGGTGTGTGGTGCATGGGATGTGTAGTAAGAAATAATAAATGAATAGTGTGTGTGCAAGTGTAATACTATAAGTGAAATATAGGGGGCAGTAATGAGTGAAGTGCCTCAATAGAAATAAATGGATAATGGGGTGCAAGTGAGTGAAACATGGAGGGATAGTGTGTACGTCATGAGGCACAACGTGTATAGCCAGGTAGAAGCCTATTTGTGACGCCTTGATAATTCATAGAGCGGGCTACCCTGCTTGCTATGCCAAACAACAACACACCATGCTCTCCCAGCATCAAAGACCTGGCTGTGTCCAAGAGAAGCGAATATACATAATAATGAAAAATACCTGGGGTATTGGTAATCATTTTGGCCAAAAGGACGCAAGCTCGCAATCCACGACAAGGATCCCCAGACTTGCGAGTCCCTAACTCCTAAACTGGAACAGAAGGTTCCTGATGCACAAACAGAACCGATAAAAACAAGGGGACATATACAAAAACACCGAAAAAGGCCATACTTACAAATGGACACAGCCAGGTCAGAAACGCTGATGAAAGGGCGAGCAGGTGCTTTAAATAATAATAGCCACTCCCACTAGTCTTGAGGGGAGTGGTGTGTGGTGCATGGGATGTGTAGTAAGAAATAATAAATGAATAGTGTGTGTGCAAGTGTAATACTATAAGTGAAATATAGGGGGCAGTAATGAGTGAAGTGCCTCAATAGAAATAAATGGATAATGGGGTGCAAGTGAGTGAAACATGGAGGGATAGTGTGTACGTCATGAGGCACAACATGTATAGCCAGGTAGAAGCCTATTTGTGACGCCTTGATAATTCATAGAGCGGGCTACCCTGCTTGCTATGCCAAACAACAACACACCATGCTCTCCCAGCATCAAAGACCCGGCTGTGTCCAAGAGAAGCGAATATACATAATAATGAAAAATACCTGGGGTATTGGTAATCATTTTGGCCAAAAGGACGCAAGCTCGCAATCCACGACAAGGATCCCCAGACTTGCGAGTCCCTAACTCCTAAACTGGAACAGAACGTTCCTGATGCACAAACAGAACCGATAAAAACAAGGGGACATATACAAAAACACCGAAAAAGGCCATACTTACAAATGGACACAGCCAGGTCAGAAACGCTGATGAAAGGGCGAGCAGGTGCTTTAAATAATAATAGCCACTCCCACTAGTCTTGAGGGGAGTGGTGTGTGGTGCATGGGATGTGTAGTAAGAAATAATAAATGAATAGTGTGTGTGCAAGTGTAATACTATAAGTGAAATATAGGGGGCAGTAATGAGTGAAGTGCCTCAATAGAAATAAATGGATAATGGGGTGCAAGTGAGTGAAACATGGAGGGATAGTGTGTACGTCATGAGGCACAACGTGTATAGCCAGGTAGAAGCCTATTTGTGACGCCTTGATAATTCATAGAGCGGGCTACCCTGCTTGCTATGCCAAACAACAACACACCATGCTCTCCCAGCATCAAAGACCCGGCTGTGTCCAAGAGAAGCGAATATACATAATAATGAAAAATACCTGGGGTATTGGTAATCATTTTGGCCAAAAGGACGCAAGCTCGCAATCCACGACAAGGATCCCCAGACTTGCGAGTCCCTAACTCCTAAACTGGAACAGAACGTTCCTGATGCACAAACAGAACCGATAAAAACAAGGGGACATATACAAAAACACCGAAAAAGGCCATACTTACAAATGGACACAGCCAGGTCAGAAACGCTGATGAAAGGGCGAGCAGGTGCTTTAAATAATAATAGCCACTCCCACTAGTCTTGAGGGGAGTGGTGTGTGGTGCATGGGATGTGTAGTAAGAAATAATAAATGAATAGTGTGTGTGCAAGTGTAATACTATAAGTGAAATATAGGGGGCAGTAATGAGTGAAGTGCCTCAATAGAAATAAATGGATAATGGGGTGCAAGTGAGTGAAACATGGAGGGATAGTGTGTACGTCATGAGGCACAACGTGTATAGCCAGGTAGAAGCCTATTTGTGACGCCTTGATAATTCATAGAGCGGGCTACCCTGCTTGCTATGCCAAACAACAACACACCATGCTCTCCCAGCATCAAAGACCCGGCTGTGTCCAAGAGAAGCGAATATACATAATAATGAAAAATACCTGGGGTATTGGTAATCATTTTGGCCAAAAGGACGCAAGCTCGCAATCCACGACAAGGATCCCCAGACTTGCGAGTCCCTAACTCCTAAACTGGAACAGAACGTTCCTGATGCACAAACAGAACCGATAAAAACAAGGGGACATATACAAAAACACCGAAAAAGGCCATACTTACAAATGGACACAGCCAGGTCAGAAACGCTGATGAAAGGGCGAGCAGGTGCTTTAAATAATAATAGCCACTCCCACTAGTCTTGAGGGGAGTGGTGTGTGGTGCATGGGATGTGTAGTAAGAAATAATAAATGAATAGTGTGTGTGCAAGTGTAATACTATAAGTGAAATATAGGGGGCAGTAATGAGTGAAGTGCCTCAATAGAAATAAATGGATAATGGGGTGCAAGTGAGTGAAACATGGAGGGATAGTGTGTACGTCATGAGGCACAACGTGTATAGCCAGGTAGAAGCCTATTTGTGACGCCTTGATAATTCATAGAGCGGGCTACCCTGCTTGCTATGCCAAACAACAACACACCATGCTCTCCCAGCATCAAAGACCCGGCTGTGTCCAAGAGAAGCGAATATACATAATAATGAAAAATACCTGGGGTATTGGTAATCATTTTGGCCAAAAGGACGCAAGCTCGCAATCCACGACAAGGATCCCCAGACTTGCGAGTCCCTAACTCCTAAACTGGAACAGAACGTTCCTGATGCACAAACAGAACCGATAAAAACAAGGGGACATATACAAAAACACGAAAAAGGCCATACTTACAAATGGACACAGCCAGGTCAGAAACGCTGATGAAAGGGCGAGCAGGTGCTTTAAATAATAATAGCCACTCCCACTAGTCTTGAGGGGAGTGGTGTGTGGTGCATGGGATGTGTAGTAAGAAATAATAAATGAATAGTGTGTGTGCAAGTGTAATACTATAAGTGAAATATAGGGGGCAGTAATGAGTGAAGTGCCTCAATAGAAATAGATGGATAATGGGGTGCAGGTGAGTGAAACATGGAGGGATAGTGTGTACGTCATGAGGCACAACGTGTATAGCCAGGTAGAAGCCTATTTGTGACGCCTTGATAATTCATAGAGCGGGCTACCCTGCTTGCTATGCCAAACAACAACACACCATGCTCTCCCAGCATCAAAGACCCGGCTGTGTCCAAGAGAAGCGAATATACATAATAATGAAAAATACCTGGGGTATTGGTAATCATTTTGGCCAAAAGGACGCAAGCTCGCAATCCACGACAAGGATCCCCAGACTTGCGAGTCCCTAACTTCTAAAATGGAACAGAACGTTCCTGATGCACAAACAGAACCGATAAAAACAAGGGGACATATACAAAAACACCGAAAAAGGCCATACTTACAAATGGACACAGCCAGGTCAGAAACGCTGATGAAAGGGCGAGCAGGTGCTTTAAATAATAATAGCCACTCCCACTAGTCTTGAGGGGAGTGGTGTGTGGTGCATGGGATGTGTAGTAAGAAATAATAAATGAATAGTGTGTGTGCAAGTGTAATACTATAAGTGAAATATAGGGGGCAGTAATGAGTGAAGTGCCTCAATAGAAATAGATGGATAATGGGGTGCAAGTGAGTGAAACATGGAGGGATAGTGTGTACGTCATGAGGCACAACGTGTATAGCCAGGTAGAAGCCTATTTGTGACGCCTTGATAATTCATAGAGCGGGCTACCCTGCTTGCTATGCCAAACAACAACACACCATGCTCTCCCAGCATCAAAGACCCGGCTGTGTCCAAGAGAAGCGAATATACATAATAATGAAAAATACCTGGGGTATTGGTAATCATTTTGGCCAAAAGGACGCAAGCTCGCAATCCACGACAAGGATCCCCAGACTTGCGAGTCCCTAACTCCTAAACTGGAACAGAACGTTCCTGATGCACAAACAGAACCGATAAAAACAAGGGGACATATACAAAAACACCGAAAAAGGCCATACTTACAAATGGACACAGCCAGGTCAGAAACGCTGATGAAAGGGCGAGCAGGTGCTTTAAATAATAATAGCCACTCCCACTAGTCTTGAGGGGAGTGGTGTGTGGTGCATGGGATGTGTAGTAAGAAATAATAAATGAATAGTGTGTGTGCAAGTGTAATACTATAAGTGAAATATAGGGGGCAGTAATGAGTGAAGTGCCTCAATAGAAATAAATGGATAATGGGGTGCAAGTGAGTGAAACATGGAGGGATAGTGTGTACGTCATGAGGCACAACGTGTATAGCCAGGTAGAAGCCTATTTGTGACGCCTTGATAATTCATAGAGCGGGCTACCCTGCTTGCTATGCCAAACAACAACACACCATGCTCTCCCAGCATCAAAGACCCGGCTGTGTCCAAGAGAAGCGAATATACATAATAATGAAAAATACCTGGGGTATTGGTAATCATTTTGGCCAAAAGGACGCAAGCTCGCAATCCACGACAAGGATCCCCAGACTTTGCGAGTCCCTAACTCCTAAACTGGAACAGAACGTTCCTGATGCACAAACAGAACCGATAAAAACAAGGGGACATATACAAAAACACCGAAAAAGGCCATACTTACAAATGGACACAGCCAGGTCAGAAACGCTGATGAAAGGGCGAGCAGGTGCTTTAAATAATAATAGCCACTCCCACTAGTCTTGAGGGGAGTGGTGTGTGGTGCATGGGATGTGTAGTAAGAAATAATAAATGAATAGTGTGTGTGCAAGTGTAATACTATAAGTGAAATATAGGGGGCAGTAATGAGTGAAGTGCCTCAATAGAAATAGATGGATAATGGGGTGCAAGTGAGTGAAACATGGAGGGATAGTGTGTACGTCATGAGGCACAACGTGTATAGCCAGGTAGAAGCCTATTTGTGACGCCTTGATAATTCATAGAGCGGGCTACCCTGCTTGCTATGCCAAACAACAACACACCATGCTCTCCCAGCATCAAAGACCCGGCTGTGTCCAAGAGAAGCGAATATACATAATAATGAAAAATACCTGGGGTATTGGTAATCATTTTGGCCAAAAGGACGCAAGCTCGCAATCCACGACAAGGATCCCCAGACTTGCGAGTCCCTAACTCCTAAACTGGAACAGAACGTTCCTGATGCACAAACAGAACCGATAAAAACAAGGGGACATATACAAAAACACCGAAAAAGGCCATACTTACAAATGGACACAGCCAGGTCAGAAACGCTGATGAAAGGGCGAGCAGGTGCTTTAAATAATAATAGCCACTCCCACTAGTCTTGAGGGGAGTGGTGTGTGGTGCATGGGATGTGTAGTAAGAAATAATAAATGAATAGTGTGTGTGCAAGTGTAATACTATAAGTGAAATATAGGGGGCAGTAATGAGTGAAGTGCCTCAATAGAAATAAATGGATAATGGGGTGCAAGTGAGTGAAACATGGAGGGATAGTGTGTACGTCATGAGGCACAACGTGTATAGCCAGGTAGAAGCCTATTTGTGACGCCTTGATAATTCATAGAGCGGGCTACCCTGCTTGCTATGCCAAACAACAACACACCATGCTCTCCCAGCATCAAAGACCCGGCTGTGTCCAAGAGAAGCGAATATACATAATAATGAAAAATACCTGGGGTATTGGTAATCATTTTGGCCAAAAGGACGCAAGCTCGCAATCCACGACAAGGATCCCCAGACTTGCGAGTCCCTAACTCCTAAACTGGAACAGAAGGTTCCTGATGCACAAACAGAACCGATAAAAACAAGGGGACATATACAAAAACACCGAAAAAGGCCATACTTACAAATGGACACAGCCAGGTCAGAAACGCTGATGAAAGGGCGAGCAGGTGCTTTAAATAATAATAGCCACTCCCACTAGTCTTGAGGGGAGTGGTGTGTGGTGCATGGGATGTGTAGTAAGAAATAATAAATGAATAGTGTGTGTGCAAGTGTAATACTATAAGTGAAATATAGGGGGCAGTAATGAGTGAAGTGCCTCAATAGAAATAAATGGATAATGGGGTGCAAGTGAGTGAAACATGGAGGGATAGTGTGTACGTCATGAGGCACAACGTGTATAGCCAGGTAGAAGCCTATTTGTGACGCCTTGATAATTCATAGAGCGGGCTACCCTGCTTGCTATGCCAAACAACAACACACCATGCTCTCCCAGCATCAAAGACCCGGCTGTGTCCAAGAGAAGCGAATATACATAATAATGAAAAATACCTGGGGTATTGGTAATCATTTTGGCCAAAAGGACGCAAGCTCGCAATCCACGAAAAGGATCCCCAGACTTGCGAGTCCCTAACTCCTAAACTGGAACAGAACGTTCCTGATGCACAAACAGAACCGATAAAAACAAGGGGACATATACAAAAACACCGAAAAAGGCCATACTTACAAATGGACACAGCCAGGTCAGAAACGCTGATGAAAGGGCGAGCAGGTGCTTTAAATAATAATAGCCACTCCCACTAGTCTTGAGGGGAGTGGTGTGTGGTGCATGGGATGTGTAGTAAGAAATAATAAATGAATAGTGTGTGTGCAAGTGTAATACTATAAGTGAAATATAGGGGGCAGTAATGAGTGAAGTGCCTCAATAGAAATAAATGGATAATGGGGTGCAAGTGAGTGAAACATGGAGGGATAGTGTGTACGTCATGAGGCACAACGTGTATAGCCAGGTAGAAGCCTATTTGTGACGCCTTGATAATTCATAGAGCGGGCTACCCTGCTTGCTATGCCAAACAACAACACACCATGCTCTCCCAGCATCAAAGACCCGGCTGTGTCCAAGAGAAGCGAATATACATAATAATGAAAAATACCTGTGGTAATTGTAATCATTTTGGCCAAAAGGACGCAAGCTCGCAATCCACGACAAGGATCCCCAGACTTGCGAGTCCCTAACTCCTAAACTGGAACAGAACGTTCCTGATGCACAAACAGAACCGATAAAAACAAGGGGACATATACAAAAACACCGAAAAAGGCCATACTTACAAATGGACACAGCCAGGTCAGAAACGCTGATGAAAGGGCGAGCAGGTGCTTTAAATAATAATAGCCACTCCCACTAGTCTTGAGGGGAGTGGTGTGTGGTGCATGGGATGTGTAGTAAGAAATAATAAATGAATAGTGTGTGTGCAAGTGTAATACTATAAGTGAAATATAGGGGGCAGTAATGAGTGAAGTGCCTCAATAGAAATAAATGGATAATGGGGTGCAAGTGAGTGAAACATGGAGGGATAGTGTGTACGTCATGAGGCACAACGTGTATAGCCAGGTAGAAGCCTATTTGTGACGCCTTGATAATTCATAGAGCGGGCTACCCTGCTTGCTATGCCAAACAACAACACACCATGCTCTCCCAGCATCAAAGACCTGGCTGTGTCCAAGAGAAGCGAATATACATAATAATGAAAAATACCTGGGGTATTGGTAATCATTTTGGCCAAAAGGACGCAAGCTCGCAATCCACGACAAGGATCCCCAGACTTGCGAGTCCCTAACTCCTAAACTGGAACAGAAGGTTCCTGATGCACAAACAGAACCGATAAAAACAAGGGGACATATACAAAAACACCGAAAAAGGCCATACTTACAAATGGACACAGCCAGGTCAGAAACGCTGATGAAAGGGCGAGCAGGTGCTTTAAATAATAATAGCCACTCCCACTAGTCTTGAGGGGAGTGGTGTGTGGTGCATGGGATGTGTAGTAAGAAATAATAAATGAATAGTGTGTGTGCAAGTGTAATACTATAAGTGAAATATAGGGGGCAGTAATGAGTGAAGTGCCTCAATAGAAATAAATGGATAATGGGGTGCAAGTGAGTGAAACATGGAGGGATAGTGTGTACGTCATGAGGCACAACGTGTATAGCCAGGTAGAAGCCTATTTGTGACGCCTTGATAATTCATAGAGCGGGCTACCCTGCTTGCTATGCCAAACAACAACACACCATGCTCTCCCAGCATCAAAGACCCGGCTGTGTCCAAGAGAAGCGAATATACATAATAATGAAAAATACCTGGGGTATTGGTAATCATTTTGGCCAAAAGGACGCAAGCTCGCAATCCACGACAAGGATCCCCAGACTTGCGAGTCCCTAACTCCTAAACTGGAACAGAACGTTCCTGATGCACAAACAGAACCGATAAAAACAAGGGGACATATACAAAAACACCGAAAAAGGCCATACTTACAAATGGACACAGCCAGGTCAGAAACGCTGATGAAAGGGCGAGCAGGTGCTTTAAATAATAATAGCCACTCCCACTAGTCTTGAGGGGAGTGGTGTGTGGTGCATGGGATGTGTAGTAAGAAATAATAAATGAATAGTGTGTGTGCAAGTGTAATACTATAAGTGAAATATAGGGGGCAGTAATGAGTGAAGTGCCTCAATAGAAATAAATGGATAATGGGGTGCAAGTGAGTGAAACATGGAGGGATAGTGTGTACGTCATGAGGCACAACGTGTATAGCCAGGTAGAAGCCTATTTGTGACGCCTTGATAATTCATAGAGCGGGCTACCCTGCTTGCTATGCCAAACAACAACACACCATGCTCTCCCAGCATCAAAGACCCGGCTGTGTCCAAGAGAAGCGAATATACATAATAATGAAAAATACCTGGGGTATTGGTAATCATTTTGGCCAAAAGGACGCAAGCTCGCAATCCACGACAAGGATCCCCAGACTTGCGAGTCCCTAACTCCTAAACTGGAACAGAACGTTCCTGATGCACAAACAGAACCGATAAAAACAAGGGGACATATACAAAAACACCGAAAAAGGCCATACTTACAAATGGACACAGCCAGGTCAGAAACGCTGATGAAAGGGCGAGCAGGTGCTTTAAATAATAATAGCCACTCCCACTAGTCTTGAGGGGAGTGGTGTGTGGTGCATGGGATGTGTAGTAAGAAATAATAAATGAATAGTGTGTGTGCAAGTGTAATACTATAAGTGAAATATAGGGGGCAGTAATGAGTGAAGTGCCTCAATAGAAATAAATGGATAATGGGGTGGAAGTGAGTGAAACATGGAGGGATAGTGTGTACGTATATATATACATCCCCAGAACCAAGCTCAGTAAATATATACAGCACCAGAACCAAGCTCAGCACATATATACAGTACCAGAACCAAGATCAGTACATAAATACAGCACCAGAACAAAGATCAGTACATATATAGCCCCAGAACAAAGCTCAGTACATATATACAGCACCAGAACAAAGCTCAGTACATAAATACAGCTGTAGAACCAAGCTCAGTACATATATACAGCACCAGAACAAAGCTCAGTACATAAATACAGCTGTAGAACCAAGCTCAGTACATATATACAACACCAGAACCAAGCTCAGTACATAAATACACCAGAACTAAGCTCAATACATAGATACAGCACCAGAACAAAGCTCAGTACATAAATATAATACCAGAATCAAGCTCAGTACATAAATACAACACCAGGACCAAGCTCGCTACATATATACAGCACCAGACAAATACAGCTCAATTTAGTGCAAACCCTGCAGTATAGGTTTGTACGACGTAAAACTACAGCTCCCAGCATGGCCCAAACAATGATAAGGATATGCCGTGAGTGGCTGTTTCACAAAAAAAATCATACCACCCTTCCTCTTGCTGCAGATCATACAGTGACAAGAGTACTGATTAGAGGCATAATAAACATTTACATTAAGTGACTCACGGGTGATGTCTTCTCAGCTTCTAGTTGTTCTTTATGTCTTTTCTTCTCCATTGTGTCAAGACCTCTATGATGACTTCTCCTGGCCACAGCCAATTTCTGCAGTTTGTCACTCAGATGTCTTCAGCTTCTCACTTTTCAACATTTCTGCACCTATAAACGAAGATGAAATTCTCATGGTGCCACACACTACGCCCCTAAATATAATAGTGCCATACACTGCACCTCTAATTCTAAATGCGCCATACACTGTGTCCCTGATTATAATAGCACAATACACTGTGTCCCCCCCCCCCCCCCCACACACACACACACACACACACACACAGTGCCCCCTGTAGATTGTGCCCCCTCTAGATAGTGCCCCCCATAGAGCCCCCTGTAGGCAGGGCCTCATATAGAGCCCACTGTAGACAGTGCCCCATATAAAGCCCCCTGTAGACAGTGCCACACATAGAGCCCCCTGTTGACAGTGCCCCACATAAAGCCCCCTGTAGACAGTGCACCACATTAAGCCCCCTGTAGACAGTGCCCCACATAAAGCCCCCGGTAGACAGTGCCCCACATATATAGTGCCCCCTATAGAGCCTCCTGTAGATATTGCCCCCCATAGAGCCCCATGTAGCTATTGTGCCCCATAGAGTCCCTGTAGCTAGTGCCCTACATAGACCCCCTGTAGATGGTAGCACCTGTAGATAGTGCCCCACATACAGCCCTCTGTAGATAGTGCCCCACATATAGCCCTCCTATAGATAGTGCCCCACATATAGCCCCCCCCCTGTAGATAGTGCCCTACATATAGTCCCCCTGTAGTCAGTGCCCCACATATAGGCCCCCTGTAGATAATGCCCCACAAATAGCCCCCCTGTAGATAGTGCTCCACATATAACCCCTCTGTAGATAGTGTCCCACATATAGCCCCCATGTAGATTGTGCCCCACATATAGCCCCCCTGTAAATAGTGCCCCGCGTAGATAATGCCACTTACACTTATAGGGAAAAAAAACAAAACTTTACATACTCACCTGATCCCGTTCCCACGCCGTACCCTTGCAGTGCAGGCCTGCTCTCTTCTGAGCAGGTCTGCTGGGGTAGAATGAAGCAAGCGGCGTGATTATGTCATCGCAATGCTTGCACCGTTAAAAGGCGCTGAATGCTAGGGCAAGTGAATCTTCCCTGCCAATCAGCGCCTTTCCATGATGCAAGCGGCGCAATGACATCATCGCGCCACTTGTGTCATTAAAACGCGCTGATTGGCGGGGTGCCTTGCCCTGCGTCATCCAACGACACAAGCGGCGTCATGACGTCTTAGCGCTGCTTGCGTCATTGAAAGGTGCTGAATAGGAACATGCCCTGCCAATCAGCGCTTATGCATGTAATTGTATCTGCGTCTTATAGACGCAGATACAATTATAGTGCAAGAGGGGGTGGCGGAGGCTGGTTTCAGTGGCACCGCCCCTCAGAGAGGCAGCAGGCCACCAACTGAGGTAAAAAACAAATCTCGCCTCATGGATGGTGCGGCCCCGCCTGAGAGAGGTCCACAGCAAAAAGGTTGTAAGAGTGTATGGAAGTTTTATTACATTTTTTACAATATTTTGTTTAATCTCGCCACTTTTCTAACAGCTTGTTGTCCCCAGATCTTCTTCTTACTTTCCCTATAATATTTAGTTGACTACATTTCGTGTTATATATTGGCGCGGCATAAACGAAAAGTCCCACATGGGGCGTTCACATGACAGCGTGCATTTCTGCCCATTCCTGTCCCTGGAGGGCAGTGCTTCTAGGGAAGCATTCAGTCTAATACAGCTGATCGAGCATGCTGTGATTTTTGGACTCCATATAAATACAACTTTTATATACTTTTCTTTATACCGAGATATGCATGGTCCCATGTTTTACCACCGTGATATGGATCCCAAAAACTGTAATGTGTATGAGGCCTAATAGTGCTTAGAGTCAGGTCATTACACATATAAGTGGGTTAAACGTCACTTTTAGTTTACTGGTTTTCACATCCGTATGCAATTAGTTGTATTTTTTAAATATCATTGAGGAATGAACAGGATCAAAATTATCTATCCTTTATAGTTGATAGCCTGTAGCTCACTTTAATCAATTAAATTAAAACTGCATACAAATGTTTATTCAGCTTTATGCTTACCCCAAAAATATATATTTTTCCAACAATTATCTAGAAATTGGTTAATCATGACAAGATAACTGATCAAAGACCTTCTAAATGTGACTCAGTTGGAGCAGCTGGTGTTTAGCAGTCCAATGTGTCAGATACCAAGGAAACAAAAAAAAACAGGAAATATCAACCACAACTCGAGAGAGCATTACTGCGATGAATTTGTACTCCACTGATTCTCACAATGATTTACAGATGTCCTCTTCAGAGTGTAGCCAAACTAGCATTGGCTTCAGCCATTCAGATCTTGATGTAAAGCTGACCTGATGGGGTGATTAGGTGAGGATCGATCATCAGTGCTATAGCTGTCTCTACTTCCATAGAGTTCATCTAGTTGTTGAAGAAATGATATGTGGGATTATTTGCTTCATTTCACATAAAGTACACAGTGATTTATTATAGGATTTTTTATTTGCGTTTTTACACCCAGGACAGCTATTACAGGGTCTATAACTCATCCATTAATCACTAAGGTGTAATGATGAGAGGTGTATAAATGTCTTTTTATATTAGATTGGTAAGTAAGATCAGGGACTAATTTTTATGCATAGAGATGAATAAATGACCTACTAAACTGTTTATATGTATGTGCCAGATTTGTCAGAACAATGCAGCTTTTGACCAGTTGAAATACTAGAATTTAGATTTCAGTAATTTTTCAGACATATTTTTCAAAAGAAAGGTCGGGCAGAACCAACAGCAAAGGCTAAAAGACCCTTGTATTCTTAGAGCCTTATGGCTAGGTGGAGATAAATTGCCTTTTCTTCTATTTAGGAGGACATGAATAAATTAACACAGTACAATATGAAAATAATAATATGAAAATGATCTCACACTGTAAATGATATACACTTAGTGGCCCGTTTATTATGGGCACATACTTAAAACTCTGTTGGCCCATATTTTACCTATATCCATATGTTCTATTGTCTGACATTGCACTGTAGGTTGAGAGACTGAGATCTAACTTTGTCCCTGATTCAGATTATCTGTTATGTGACACAATGTTTGTCTGTACAAGTCTAACAACCGTCTGCTCATCTCTAATATCCTATAGTCATTTACCACCGGGGTCCAATTTTTTTGTTGCATGGTAGACTCTCAGGAAACTTTAACAACTGCTGCTCTGGTACAATTATGCTTTAGTTTGTCTGGAACATTATGTGGGTATGTTTTAACAAACCGTTACTTTATACATGTCTTTAGGAGATCTGACATGTCCTGTTCATTGTGGTTTGAAGCAACTCTCAATTTTTTTTTAAAAACTCTCTTCTATTTTTTAGACCAATTACTGGGATGTCAGATGTCACCTAAAATAAAATGTCAGCTATCTCTCACACATGTGAGAGAAAACACCAGCTGTGTTGTGTTTCCATATTGATAGCTTCCAGATTATCACCTAAGTATTCTGTAGTGTTATACAATGTCAAACAGCCTGACTAGTCATTTCAATCCGCTTGATTTACTCCCAGGAGAAGGGCATGCAACAGCATCTTAAATTGAGACTTCAGACATGACAACACGATAACTGAGGTGATATTGTTCTTTCAAGAGATTCAAGCTTGAGTATTTATTACTTTTTTTATTACGTAGAAAGATTCAATTGGTTTACATGTGGTGGATCTTGTATCCTTCCCGGAACATTGCTAAATTAAAATATATCACTTATAAAAATGACAATATCTGTATATAAAGCGAACATGACATCTACTTATTTATGTTTCATAATTTTTCATTCACTAATATATTTTTCACTTTCAGAGGCCTAATTTTCACTGCACAGGGGTATTTATGGTACCTACTGCATCTACTCGGACACATTGATGATGAGCAGCTTCGGTAGAATCGCCTATGGGCCTGCTTCTTCTCCAGCGTACTACCAGTCAGTACAAGTCAATGTCACGGTTTGTGGGAATGTGGACCCTCTAGGCCGCACCGCCATAGCAGGGAGGCAGCTGGCCAAACAGGGAACCCCAGCAATACAAAGTCCCGCACAAGGGTACCTGGATAGTCCAGACAGTGGCCGCAGCTCTGGTACAGATGGAGGTAGGTGCAGCAGGTAATGCCAGACGTGGCGGATGACAGCAGGTGCCGCAGGTTGCACCAGACAAGACGAATCTCTCTGGACGTGGCAGATGACACAGGACGTGGCAAACAACAGCAGGTGCAGTGGACATGACTCCATCTAGTAGGCACA